>NC_047138.1:3903144-3973547 GCF_009829125.3 Periophthalmus magnuspinnatus
CCTCTGGAGTACAAAGGCGCTGAGGATTGTTACAGAGGTGGAGGCTTGATTGCATATTAGTTGCAGTTGTGTAGCAGGCGGTGCCAGAGTCTCCGCCCAGCTCCAGGCAAGGACAAAGAAGAGAGAGGGGAAAAGAGCACAGAATACACAAAAAAAAACTCAAACAAATCCAGACATTTTATTTCTTTATGCCAAATGTTTCTCTTCCTGCAACAAATAACATATAACCATGTTCACTTTGAGCCAATCTCAAGCTCGAATAAGTGCAAAGTTATGGCACTAAGACTAAACACGATACTGAATAATGCAACATCAACTGTTTGACGACGAGGGGAAGTTACTATAGGTTTACAGAAGGTTATAGGTTACAGTTTCTCACTCCAAAATTGCATGTTCAGACTGTCAAAGGGCTTCTGTGTGAGTTAAAAAGCAGTATATAAGATTCATGGACATGGAGTGTTATTGTAATGTCGTGTGTTTGGAGTATACGCACAATATTTTTGAAAATTGTCTGGCCCTTTATTGTTATTTCTGCAGTATCCTTTCCAAAATCTGAAACCGTTCCAGAAAAGTGTAGGATTAGTGTTTGGATTGTGGATTTGGCTGTGTTTTCCTGTGAGCTCTCCAGTCACTAGCAGACATACTGTATAATTCCTCCGTTATCCACTGTGCGTTTGTGTCTGCGGCGTTTAGACCGGATCACAAGTTGAGCTTTGATCTCGTGATGAAACACAAACTCTGACTGAGATGTATATTTCATGTTTTGTTTGCGATGCTGTTTGTAAAATGCTGATTGAGGAGAGACACAGGCTGGGTTTTCATTGATTACATCACCAGTTTCAGCTTCAAGGATTTGCCTTTTCTGCTGTTTTCTCACACAGAAAGCTCTGAAGCACTTCTGTAACCTTCACAGCCCCGTATTTCAAAAAGAACAGACGGAAAGGAAGAAATGGCATTGTAATATGTGAAAAAGGGCACTCAATGGCTCAATAAGAAAAAGCAGTCGCAAATTCAGTGGAAACTAATTAAAATATTTACACTTTTTTGCTTTAAATGATAAAAAATACATCCACAATCATGTTTTTTTCTTTTTGTTTAGTGTTTTTTCCTTCAGTCACCTTGATTTACAGCTTACATAACATAGTAAATAAATCATATTCATAATAAAGTATCACTTTAGTGTCATAAATCGTAATAGATCCAGTTTTGGTGCTTTTAAACTTCAATAATGAGTCGTGACATATTGAATGTTTGTTTGCTCCCATCTGAAAGTTGCAGTTTTCTAGTTGGAAAAATGTTATTTTTGAAGAAAGCACACTTCAAAATGTAAAAACTTTTTCACCTTGGAGTAGGTTCAAACCTCAAAACAACAATTGTATTCTTTTCGAAATACCACATTTTAAATCTGGCAAAATGTGAAATAAACAAAACTTCAGGATTTATTTTTGCAAATGCAGATGAAAATATGCTGCGCTTAGTTTTTCTCTGCGCGGCTGTGAAGGGGGTGTTGAAAATATAGTTGATTGCTTTGAAACTGAGTAATGTGATGTATATTTCTGATATGGAAAGCAGCTTTGGGTCAGTGCACAGATCATCGAAAATATAAGCTGCAAATGTGCGCTGCAGACTTCACTTTTTACCTATTTTTTGTTTACAAGTCCATTTCCAAACTGCCAGACTGAAGATTATATTATTCTCCATTTGCCAATGCATACTGATGAAACCAGCAGTAGTGCATCAGCGGCAGAGAACTGGCTCAAATATTATGATCAAATGTTTCATCACAAGCTCAAATCACACCTTTCAGCACATCACAACTCTCTCACACAAGCAAACAGTAAACAGAGATCCGCGAGCTGTGGGGAATTCAGTGGAGCGTCTCAATCTGAATCATAATGTAGAAGTTTCAATATTAGAAGTTAGACTAAGGCCGTGCAGTTAATCGAATGTTAATCCATATTGAGATTAGTCATTTCTAATTGTCAATTCTGTACTTTGGTTGTTTTAATGGAAAGGTTTGCAGCCGATCGTGTCACTAACAGCACAGGGTTTGGAGTGTTTCTTATGTTAATGCACTGGTGACGATTATAAACGGTCTGTATTTTTTATATTCAGGAAAATAATGTTGAAAAGTCATGTGTTTGTTTGACTAAATAAAATCAAACGGAAAATCATGATCCATACAGACACGGAAAAAACAAAACAAAACATGAAAACAAGACACGGAAACTTATCATGATCCATACAGACACGGGGAAAAAATGACACGGAAACAAATCACGATCAATACAGACATGGAAACAAATCGTGATCCATACAGACACGGAAAAAAACACGGAAACAAGACTCGGAAACAAATCGTGATCCATACAGACACGGAAAAAAACACGGAAATAAGACTCAGGAAGAAATCCTGATCCATACAGAAGTGCAAAAACAACACGGAAACAAGACTCGGAAACAATTCGTGATCCATACAGAAGCACAAAAAAAAAACCCATGGAAACAAGACTCGGAAACAAGACTCAGAAACAAATTGTGATCCATACAGACGCAGAAAAAAACATGGAAACAAGACTCGGAAAGAAATTGTGATCCATACAGACATGATATGGAGAAGTTGGCCTGATGTGGCCAAAGTAGGAGTCAGACTCAGACCAATCCCCCCCATTATCAAAATTTATTTCAATCACGGCGGTAAAGCCTGGAAAAAAAATACATATTTACAAAAAAACAACTGTGCTCGACAAGCAAAAAGCAACAGAACTTAAGAAAACGAAGAAACACCCCACATGTACCAGGCTACACTGATGGTCTCTCTGAAAGTCTGACTTGCCCTGATTTATATCCTCTCCCTCAGCTAAATACCAGTTACTTCTCAGGTACTGCAGGTACAAGTTTAGCAGGATCATATACTACACTGTGGACTTATGAGGGCCTAAATCACTTTACCTCAAAAAGTGTTTAAAATAAAACTATAAACACTTAAACATTACAAAATACAAAAAGACAATAAAACAAAAAGAAAAAGAACTTAACCCAGTTCTCCCCTCCACATGGTCCGGCCCACGACCACACCTAAGCTTTACAAAATGGCTGACATAGGCCACGCCCCCTCTGTGTTTGGACTGTGTGGAGATCCAGGTAAGAGCAGATGAATGTATTAAACTGAACTGACCAAATATAACCAAATAAATTATCTTTAAATTAACAGGAGTGTGTGGGGATTAAATTAAACTAAAAAACTAAACAAAACAAACCCGGGATAGTTATGATTAGTTGGAAATGAACAAATTTGTGCATAAAGAAAATTTAAGGTGATGTTAAAAGGGAGAAAGGCCCACGTTGTCACACACAGAAACAAATCATGATTCATTTTTATCGGCCCAGAGGTTCTAAAATTTGATGCACGTTGTAGAATAAATTGTAGTAGCCTGAGAATAAAGAGAAGAGGCTGGAGTTTTAATGCAGGAGAAGTTAATTTACCATCAGCACAGCACACGGAGACATGAAACCTCAAGACACTGTGATAATGTCCAGTCGAGTACAGTCCAGTCTGGCTTTGCTTACGTCGTAGGGAGTATTATACCTCTGATGACGTAGGCCAAGGTAACAAGGACTGGGTTTGACAGGGCGTGGCCTTGGTGCAACACAGCAATTTCTCTAACAATGCATGAAATAGCAGAGGAAAAGGTTGTGGAAACAAAACAAAACATGACATTGTTCAGTTGTTGCTTTTGTCGTATAAACTTTTGTCATAAAAATCCTCTGGTTGAATAGTTTTTTCTCAAGGGTGCTATCTTAGTCAAAGTAACCCACCTGCGCCTGTATTTAAATGCATAAAATGTACCTTTTCGTAGGCCTAATGGGATTCAGAAACCTTGATGTGTCATACCGTGCTTCACATTTCCTCATATGTATTGACAGTCCTGCATATAACCAGTGCTTTTCACTCTCTGGAACATTATTGACATACTAGCACTTCTTAGCACAGTCTGTACTTAGAATCCAACCTTGAAGACGAGCAGATCAATCAGGTTTTCCTTTGGGCCTCACCCTTATCACTAGTGGCTAAACAAATGCGTTCACAGCGTAGCACCTGTATCTAGATCTGTCAGAATAACAAATCTGGCGGTGCAATATCTAACCTTACAGCAGTAAACCATTTTCTAAGAGAGCCATATTGTGAAAAACAGTTTTAGTTTGTACATCTAGTATCTACAATGTGTCAGGTGTTAATAATTTAACCTCTGACACCTCGTTTCATACAAGTCTAAAACTACATAAAAATAAGAAGAAAAATCCCCACTATTGCAAAGTAAAGGTACACGTGATAAATAGTGAGTGTAAAAATCTACTTTATTTATTACATTGAATAATTGATCTTCCTGAATCACCTGTGCAGTGTGAGACAGGGCAGCAGTCAGTGTTTCTGCTGTGGACAAAAGCACTTTTCTATATTTGCAGGTCTGATTTGATGTGCGAGTGTGTCGGGGTGTGCCCTTGAATCAGCTGTCAGAAAGCTATTTGTTGATGTGTCTGCGTCCCTGGTACGATGACAGGCCTGTCCAAGTGATGGGCTAATTCAATGTAAATACAGTCCCTCCTCGCCCGGGCCGGCTGCTGCCAATGGCAGCTGTTCAGCGGGCAGCTTGGCCTCCCGCCTCTGTGCTCCACTCCCCGGTGTGAGCAAAATACTGCAACAAATGTATGAGCTGAGAAAGAGCATGCTCCATCTCTGCTTTTTATGGGTATATTGTTTTTAAAAGACAATACAGAATAACTACTTGTTTGTATTATTATTAACTTGCATAATATAAACCTTCATGTTGTTTCTTCTTCTTTGTTTCACTTTATGCAGATTTCATATGTTCCTGATTTTGTTTCAGTAATAAATATCACGTTTTTAGCAGATAGTTTGGGTATATTTTAATTAAAAGACAAAGTTTGTACAGCATAATTTTTTACTTATTTTTAATGGTTCTATATTGTGCTTAGCTTGTTAAAAACCTACCTGGTTTTAGTTCATTTTACACAGCTGTTTTCCAGTTCAGAGCTCCAAACATCCCCGATTCCTTTTGTTTCATTAAACTTTTTAGCAAATACATGTCCTGCCCAACAAACTTGGACTAGTGTGTTTTGACACCTCAGTGTAATACTGTAAGACTCAATAGTGCCAAGGAACTGTCCTTAACTCCACGCCCAATTGACATAATTTCCTCAATAAATACTTATGAGGTAAATATAATGACGTCCAAAGTCCTGTCTGGTGCTACACCCTTTAAGACGTCCTGAGAAAAGAGTTTTTAGGATGCAGAATTAGTTTTAGACACAGATTATTTTAAAGGAGACATGTTTGTTTACCTTTCTAGCTCAATATTATCTGACTCAAAGTTATATTTTGAGTGATGTTTGAGTTGTTCTGTATTCGAGGCTTGAGAATTCACATTTTGTTTTCACCTTTACCCCTTTCTCCGCCCACAGCTCTGTACTTTCTTTCAATTATTTCTTCGGTATCATACATAAGTAGTTTTACAATCAACAAAATATAAAATAAGGTTTGTAGCAATGTTTTTTTTTAGTTACAGCCCATTTTTGTTAGTTGTTAATTGCGCTTGGTTACTAAGAAATATCCCCTCAGTTTCTCTGTGGTTTTCTAATCCAGGCTGGTGGAAGGCGTCCCATTTATTCTCAGGTAAAATTGGGTTAGTGCACCATATCTATCTGTCTTCTGGACTAGGTACGTGGTCACTAGGCCACTATATTGCCTTTAAGTAATGGCACATCCCAAGGCCATAGAAACAGAAACGATTGCACGGGCTGTTATTGCTCTGGCCACCTGCCCAAGATCTCACCCAATGCGACGCAATTCATCCACAGAAGCCTCCTCCTCCTGTGGAAAGTGTGGGAAGTTGTCAGGCGTTTAGGTTTGTAGTTGCATACCATTATACCATGAGTAAAAATACTTTTTTTTAGCTTTTACTACAATGCCAGGATTCATCGGGCTCAAATTGTGACAGAGTGGTTCAGGAGCATGAGACGTCATTTTCACACATGGATTGTCCACCACAGAGTCCAGACCTTAACCCCATTGAGAATCTTTGGGATGAGCTGGAGAAGCTTTGTGCAGCGTCAGACTCCACCATCATCAATGTGAGATCTTGGTGGAAAGTTGATGGAACACTGGATGGAAATAAATCTTGAGATGTTGCAGAAGCGAAAAAACAACCAAATATTAGAGTGTGTTGACCTTCTTTTCGGTGGCCAGGCGGTGTATATATAGCTAATCTCTATCTTCAATTTTGTAGTGCTGCTTTTCCATCCATCCATTTTCTTCCGCTTATCCAAAACTGGGTCGCGGGTGCAGCAGTCTAAGCAGGAACTCCCAGACTTCCCTCACCCCAGACACGTCCTCCAGCTCTCCTCTAAAACTAGCGCAGTCTTAAGAGAAGGAAATAAGTGTTCTTGCGTCACGAAGGTCTAAAATTGCAGGACCTGATGTGAAGAGTGATCATGTAGAATGTGTTTTCCATCACGTTTCCTTCCGCCAATGTGCTAAAAATCATTCGACTTAGCGGTTTGACTTAATTGTAATTTAAAGCAGTGCATGTCTCTGCGAATTCATGCACGTCTAGGATTTAAAAACCTACTTTCTCCTCTGACAATTGGATAACGCAGCTTTACCATCGTGATTACGCTTTGATCTACTATTTAGAAATAATAATAATCCTTCTAACTGTCCCCATCTCTCTGCATAATAAAGTACAGACTCTTTATTCCACCGCAGTTGTCAGGTTATATGTAATGAAACAGTTGTAGTTCCCCCCATTGTGCAGCCTTACATTTCTGGACCCTCTCACACCAACACATTTGCACTCATCACATGCAGCCCATGGAGCACCATAATTGCCCCCGACACAGCCCTGACACCAGCCGTTTCTATTTCCTCTCTGCCTCCTTGTTTGCCTGGTAAAAGTGCGTGCCTCCGGGCCATCCTGCAAGAGCCACAAAAGGGGAAAAACTCAATTGTGAGAAAGTGTCGCACGCTGTGAGCCGAATACAAAGAGCTTTTGACAACTACATTTCACAAGCGCAGGAGGGAACATTTGTCTTCCTTATTCTGGCCTAAATTGACTTGTATTGTTGATTTGTCTCGATACAATAATGGGAAATGTAAATGAAGAACGGGGTAAAGATGAATGTTTTATCAAATGGTATCCTGTTTTGTGGCGTATTATATTTAATTTTCAGCGCTGCTTTAATATATAGTCCTAGAGTAAATTAAGAGCTGGCGAAATTGAAAGAAGTAAGTAAAATAAATGGAAAAAGCAAAGATGTGTTTAGGGAATGGGGCAAAATGAGTCAAAATGCAACAATGAAACTGAAAAACAGCTGCGTTAATGATTGCACGAGGCGTATAATGTCATTTTTCTGGTTGGGGGTCCAGTGCGTCACCTGCTTGGCTCCCCAGAGAGATGTTTTTTGCTTTTCTAGAATTTATTTATCATGCATTTATTGAATTGCAGTTGTATTTATGGCTAAAACACACTGTGAGCATGCTTTTCTATCCACATATCTGCACCAGCTGATCTGAACTTGGTTTGATGACGTGACCTGCCCGTCGCTATGGAGATGGATAAATTAGGCCGCTTTTGTTTCATCAAATATACCAAAAATAAAGGTTACAACATTTTCTAGCAATGGGAGAAGAAACTAGAGTCTGTAGCGCTTGTAAACATATAGATCAGATTCTGTTGACATGAAGAGAACATGTTAAGAGCTTTCTAAATGTCAATGCAGAGCGAATTGTCGTTCTTGAAAAATTATGCCTTGTCAAGAGAACCATTTGAATTTCAATAACAATTCCTCGACTCTTTCAGTACAGTCATACTGGCGGTACAAATGTCCAGTGTAAATTGTGTGAGAGTGAGATGTGAATGAGACCCCCGGTGAGAGAGAGGGTCTGGCAGAAACGCTGGCCCCTCCATCTGCTGCCCTGCCGCATTCACGCCGCTCTGGCAGTGCTGAGGCTACATTATGGCAGCATTAGGTCCTTGGTTTCTTGTCAGGATTTGGCCTTTGTGTCTGGGATAAAAAGAGGTCCCACTTTGAAAGGGTTGTGTTTTGGTTTGAATGTTAAAAAGGAATTGTGTTTGTGTGACTTATAGCCTGCACCGGGCCCCAAAAGCAGATGAAAAATATACATGTGCTTATTTTATGTGTACAAGGAAACGGCCAAAATACACAATATATACATGATTTTTACAGTCCTGAAAACGTGAAAAAGAGAAGTAGTTTGTTTTAAGATTTGCTTTTACAACACTGATTTTTTTTTTTTTTTTTGGCTGGCATGGAAATATAATTTATTTGTTTATTTATTTTATATTTAATTTTTTACATTTATGATTATAGTTGAGTACAATATTATTATTATTATTATTATTATTAATTTATGTATGTATTTATTTATGTATTTATTATTTTTTAATATATTTTTATGTTTTATTTTTTACATTTATGGTTATAGTTGAGTATAAAAGCATTATTATTATTATTATTATTATTATTATTATTGTTGTTGTTGTATTTTTTTTATAATTTGTATTTATATTTTACATTTATGGTTATAGTTGAGTACAATAGCATTTATAGGTTTGGACTTACAAGAAAACCCAAGTCAAAAAGTTATAATTATGATAAAAGATAAAGTTTTCTATAGGGTAATTACATAAAATCTGTAAAATAATCTGTTTTAAACACTGGTCATACAATAAGAGCTGCAGCCTTTCCCTCTTCATGTCCTGTGCACCTCAAATGAATCAAATCTCAGGACAGATTTTTGATAAATTGAACCAAAACTGACGTCCTTGGCCCGGTGTCCACATTGACAGACAGCACACACTCGAGTCAGGCAGTAATCAGCCAAGTTTATTTATAGCACTTTAGAATAGCCTGTTTGAACACATTCATAGATCAAAACACACTTACATTCACCGTGCACTTGACTGGACTGTGAGAGCCTTGTACTCAGGGCAATAGTTAAGTCCACATGTCATCTTAATGGTAAATCCATATTGTTGCTACATGGATGGCGAGGTGGTTGCTATTGTCCTGTGTGACAGCGTATAAATCGGGTTTATAAGGAGTACGACTGCGCTGTAGTGAAGAGAGATGAAAAAAAGAGCGAGAAAAGGCATTTTCTGGCACGTGAATAAGCACCTAATCCTCTTTATACCTTATAGTGATTTTCTTACAACTCAAAACTGTAATTTCACCGTCAACAATGAGAATATTGAGTAGTTTTAAAGTGTCATTATTATATACGCACAAATATGTCCACACTATATACAGATTTATTCATGCACGCCATAATTATTTCAAGTGCAGATCATAAACGACCACTTCTGGGGGCAAAGAATGCTTTTAGTTTAATATTTACCCAGCACAAAATGTCACGTATATATAATTTTGTCCTTTTTCGTAGCAATAAGAGTAACACAATACAAACGCATGTATCAAACTCAAGGCCCGCGGGCTAAATGTGGCCCACCATGTCATTTTATGCGGCCCACGACAAGGTAGTTTAAAAGGTACGATCGACTTAAAATGTCAATATCAGGAGATGCGCAGTTATACAGCCATATTTTTTACATTTATGGACATACATATGCAATATTTGTAACCTGAGTAAGTACTAAATACAGAAAGTTAATGAACAAGTTAAAAAAGTAGTTTATTTTACATTACATCGGGCCCCTGCAATAGAAAAACAAGCCATTTTAGCCTTTAAGTACCCTTTAAAGCTTAATATAAAGGGTTTTTTCATTCACTCAAGCCACTATTCGTTGGATATTTTTACCTTTCAAGTAACAGAACTTTTATATAAGATTGAGTGTACTTTTTCCAGTTGTGTGCACAAATTTGGGCAGACGTTTTCCTGTCATGTTTTTGATTCAGTGCAGTCACTTGAGTCAGATCCATGTGGACACTCTGCTCAAAATATCACATCTCACACAGCATCCAGATGTAGCAGGTCTCCGCTAAACCATCAGAGGCCGCTCCCCCAGGTGATTCAGGCTTACGGACATTCACATCGCCACGCCAACAATTACATGTGTTAGACGCTATAAAAAAGAGCAAAGTTGAGGATTTGATTAGGTTTGAGCGAACTGCGGTGGATGAGAAGACGTCGGGTTTTGTTTGGCGTTGATGATTGTTGGGATTGAACGGAAATCGCAGTTGGAACGATTATTCAGGTTTAAAAAAATCGTGTTGTGATGGGGTTTAAACTCTGTGAACTGAATCCTAATATGAAAAAAAACGGAAAAAAAAAACGAACAGTTGAAACTATAAACGCAAATCTAACTGCAACGCTAAAAATGATACACTTTTCCATAATCCTAACACATATTAGGCGCATTAGTGTGGTCCAGAGCTGAAAAACATCGTGACGTCAAAGGTGATGATGAGTGTGAGGTTCTGGTCTCGGTTTGCCACGTACAGAGCTGCATATAAACGAGGTGCTGACAATAATACAATGTGAACGTGTGAATGTGATTGGAGGTGGTCAGCGCGGACACAGGCGCAGAAGCAATGATGATTATGTGACTGAAAAATGAATGAATAAAACAGTGAACTAGCCAAAGCACGATATTGAAATGTGGCGTCGCAAATTATCATGGCCAAAATAATTGCGTTTGACAATTATATCGTGATAATTATTGTTGCTGACAGTTTAAAAACGCTCTGGATATGAATAATTACAGTTTTAATATTATGAATAGGTTCCATATTTAAACAGCTGTTATGTTTGTAGTTTGTTATAAGTGAAAACAACAATGATCTAGAGGAGACTATGAGGGAGAAGTGTTTTTTTCTGCACATTCTGATAACATAATGACGATTATTTTTGTTGGCGATTATCCTGATTACCATTTTTTCTGGACTATATGTTGCTCCGAAGTATAAGTCAGTCACACCAGCCAAAAAATGCATAATAATAATGAGAAAAAAACATATAAGTCGCACTGGACTATAAGTCACATTTTTTGGGGAAATTTATTTGACAAAATCCGAGACCAAGAACAGACATTTTATCTGTAAAGGCAAGTTATAATAATAGTAATAAAATGTGGACCAACAGGCTGAATATCAGTACATCATGCTAACGTAACACATTTATATTTATTCAGCGACATGAAGCACAGACAGAACTGAACACGTGTCTGGTTTGTTAACGTAAGATATTAACAGTTAAGCAGGTAAATAAGACAGAAAAAACAAGCTTAACAAGTTTACTCTGGATCCACTAAATTCTTCATCCTCGGTGTCACTTCTGAACAAATCCGCCAACTCTGGAGGAAGATGAAGCGCCATTTTCTCTTCTGTGTGGCCCCTCAGCAGAATATGATTTTCTTTTTCGTTCAGTCTTTCTCAGATGTTTTTTTGAATTACCGTAATGTTGAAATTTAAAATGTTCCGTGGTACAGGAGGAGTAGATACTGGTACAAGTCTAGAGCGCCCTCACACGACTGTATTGTCAAGACTTTTTACCACGATAAACGATATTATTGTTTATTATCCCATCTCTGCACTGAACGATAAAGCAGGACTGAGTCAACTTTTATTACATACAACAAAAACATTCTTTTTCTAACTGTATCAAAATGTTACGGCGAATCTGTTTTGTACAAAGCCCTATCCAAGTTCACAAATTTAAAGATTCACTAGAACGTAACTTTTCTGGCAGCTGCTTGTTTCCATGGAGATGATATTGATTTGCCGGGAACATTGCATTATAAATGTATATATCCTGAATGAAGTGTTTTTATAGCCAATAGCAGCACATTGAAAAACATCAGTACGTAGGGTCGCCTCTCCACGTTTCTGATGAGTAACTTGGCCTGGTGGCACCTTGTTTCCCCGGAGACCGATACATTTAATGCCATACTGTAGGACATTTCAGGCAAAGCAATGACTTCTCCACGACGACAAGTAGGTGGTAGAGCAAACGACCAGAAACGATACCTAATGCACCTAGAAGTAATAAAAAGATGAAGTCAATGTGATCATAAAAGGTGTTTAATTTGCCTTGAAGTAATTAAATCACATAAATATTTCTGTATTTTTCTGTGTGCCGCTTGGATCAGCTGGTTGGTTGGACGGGTGCCACCTCTCCCTGGGTTTTGGCTGTCTCTCTGTGGTCTCCCGGAGGTGGAGGGACTGGCCGCGATGGCGTTTTTCAGCCTGGGACCAGACGCTGTCTCACCTCCACCGCACACTGGCCCTTTATTCATTCAAGCCTGAAATTACATGATGCACTTCCTGGAGGTGATGGAAATGTGTGAAGAATAAAGAGGGTGGGACGTTGTTTGTCAATCACCAAAGACGCAGATGCTGTTTAAACATAAACATCGTCGTGTCTAGTATCATGCAAATTTTCTTTTTGTCCAGTTTGTGCACAATTCTGTTTCGTGTCACGCGTAAGAAAGTAGCAAATCTAATACAAACGCAGCTTTTCTAGAACTGATCCACTGCCAAAAACAACATATGTGCTCGTTACGTATTGTGTGTACGTCCAAACCGCGACATTTAATCGTCTTTGTCGAGGATGAAACACGCACACGTCCACGATGCAAACGTTCACGGAGCATAAAGGGAACCGGCCGTGGATTAGGGGAAGCTCACCAGCCAGTTTAGTATGCTGCTCCGTTTATTAAATTAACTCAGTCTGTTCCGGCTGAGAATTTAATTGGGAAAAATGGAATTGAATTTGTCAGCTAATCGACAAAATCATTGCATTTGTTCAATTGGTAGAGTTCAGCTCCTGCTTTAATTGTTCCATGGAATAACTGGACGGTATCCAGACAACTGTGGGCTTGAGGCGGGTCGCTCTCAGCGCTCTGGTTTGCTTAATATGTTGCAATCAAAACAAAATCTCAATTCGAGTTGGTGCAAAGTGATGAAATTGTGAAGGCTGCAGTTATTTAGAGGGTTTAGACTTTCACAGACATGTAAAAATGTTGTTCTTCTGTCTATGGAGTTGTTTACAGCGTGCGCAGAATCCTACTCGTCAAGCATAAATCGCATCGTTTACCTCGTGCAGCTCTGCTTATTAGCTACAGAAACGACAAAGACACTGTACATTTATATCCAATCTTTTTTTTTTCACACCACGTTTTTGTATTTTTCATTGTTGAACCCACAACTGTACTCCTGAATCACACACTATTCCACTTCTCTTTTATGTAAGGCGACAATCGAAAACTGTTTTTGCAAGTATTTCATGAAACTACCAGATATCGTTCCTTATTGTTCGCTTTCTTTTCACTGTCAGTTTTCCTTTGTGCAGAAATCCAAATGCCCTCGCGAAACAACTCTTCAACTGAGACAAGAAACTGGCGCAACAAACACACATACGTTTGTAACTTTGATGATTTTTGTGTAGGAATTTCCACATGATTGATTAATTTGAGTTTCCTATTGACCCAACTCTCGTCGTCACGTGTGTTTACAGCTACAGCCGTTTCAGTCGTCTAACCAGCTGTAAACAATTGGCCATTAATCATAATTGAGACGTGTCCTTCAGTCCATCATTACATTGATTTAAGGTCACCTCTGTGCAGCCCCCATTCTGCACGTGTCATATGGCGTTGCATCACATAAGCGCACTGAGGTGACTTCTATTGTGTCTCCTAGTTATTTTATCCTCACCAACACCTCGTTTCTCTCTCTCTCTCTCTCCTCGTTCTCTCCGCTCAATGCTGCAGCCCACCCTGCTCCCAGCTTTAATGGTACATGCCATTAGAAAGCCCATCTCTAAAAGGGGAGGAGGGGGTGGTCTCAGTCTCAGCTAAGAGGCTACTTTAGTCCCCCCTACCACCCTCCTCAAACATAAGCACATTCGCAGATGTCTCCGCACGCGTAGAGCCGATCCCACCGTCACGACAGTAGCAGCGAGCCGCGGAGGGTGAAGCGGAGTAGGGCACGAGACAAGGAGAGGAAGGGAGGGAGGGAAGGAAGGAAGGAGGAGGCTAAAACACATAAACGCTTACTAGTCTGAGGAGAGGAGAGAGAGAAAGCAGCATGCCGTATACTCTGGTCTTTTTTTACCCCATCATCTGAGGCATGAAGGCGGCTGTCAGCTGTAGCATAAAACAAAGGGATGCTTTGAATGCTGCCTCTCTTCTTTTGACAAGGGACGAGCGAGAGGAGGAGAGGAGGGACGTACAGCGAGGGACAAAACCAGGATTTCTGGAATGAATGGGAATGCTTCTACTGCGTGCTGTGGAATAAGAGTCAAACCAAGCAAAGTCTCCGAATCAGGTGAGAACAATGCATTCACTTTGTTTGTCTAACTGTGATTGGGTCGCAGATAAACATCACTTGAAGCAGCACAAGCCCGGCTGCACATACGCTGAACCAATTTCTATGCTGATCATGATTAGAGCAGCGCTGGGGGAGATTGCCATCTTTGTCAACCCCTTTGGTCCATGTTTACAGAGCAGCAGTGGAAGTGTAGAGCAGAGAGGCGATGCAGTGCTGGATTGAGCCCGGGCTGATGAAGAAAGAAGTGCAGATAATCCCAGTGATGAGCATGTGGTAGCAGAGATAGCTGAGAGGACAGGGCAGAGATTGCATTGCACAAGTGACAAGCAGATTTTGAGAGCAACTCGTGCATGGGATTGTCAGTAAATGCATAAAAAAAAATTAAAAAAAATCGATGCAGATAGATAGCTCAGGCAAGTGTTAGGTTTTCTCAAGTCAGACAGACCACTTTTACTGGTGACCCTTGGGAGCCATACAGCAGCTCTCAGACAGAAAATAACAACTTGTCCGCTCAAGTAAACAATAAAAGGGGCATTTTTATTGAAGAAAGGAGCGGGGAGTTAACTGGATGCTTTTTCTTCTTGACACCTGACAAAGTACTCTCTCTGTAAGGTGTTGTTCATGTTTGTAAAATTGATACTCAATACTATTTCTGACACCAAAACAAAGTCAATTACCAAAGAAAAATGGCAATTTTCAAGACAAAAGTAGTTTATTTTATCACTGTGTGGTCTAATACTAATTCTGATGTTGATATTGATAAAGAGCATTGTAAAACTATTCTGGAAACATCAGGTTTTAGTGAAATGAGTAATATTTTCAGTGCTGATTTTGCTTTTGAGCATTTGAATTCACGTATCTACAACATTCTGATTATAGCAGCTGCTACAACTCACTTAAACGTTCATTATTTGGCTGTTTGCTTATGTAATTCTGTAGTCAGTGGCTTGTTGGTGTTACCGCAGTGCTTATTTGTGTTTAGTAGCGACCGAGGATCATACTGGAAAGTTGTGCACAATGTCTCTCTGCTGCCAAGGGTTTAAGTTCTCTGTTCTTGCTCTCGAGCCAAGAGACAGGACCTTCCCTGGAAGTTCTGACCGGTGTGTTTGCCCGGTGACACCCCAGTGACATCAGGCAGGATTAGTGGGTGCTGTTTTTCTTCCCGGCACTGGAAATCCATCCTATGAAATAACAATTAATCACCAAGATGAACGATGCCATACGAGATCACGTTGCATGCCAAAAGAAGACGCATTTATGTTAGAAAAAATAAAAAAGTGTGCATTGTTGTTGCTGATTTCCTTCTGGTAATTAACGTCCTATGTCGTACAAATTTAGTAAAAGGTTTATCGAAGTTCCTACCAGTAAATGAATGAGAATATAGACTCTTTTGTAATAACTATAAGAAGAATAGTGCAGTGAGTGAGTTTTATTATCTTTTATATCATGACCTTGATTATAATTTAATTCCCTGATAATTCTGCGTTGGAGACTTTAATTGACTTGTTTAATACATTACGACAAAATGGATGTTACTGTGTCAAGTGAATATTTCCATCTTTGAATTATAGACATTCTTTGACTTTAAAATATTGAAACTATCTCAGTGCAGTATTTTTTTTCTCGCTTTACAATTATTCGCTGTTTAATATCCATGTTAAACACCCTGCCCGTGATTTATTCTGTATAAGACAAGAAAGAACTTCATTGATCTCGCGGACGGTAAATCGAGTTGTCAAAGGAACAGGGCTGGGAAATAGTGCTTATGTAATCAAAAGAAGTAGGAATATTATGAGGAATATGTAACTAAATGAACAAACAATGATAAAATGTCTAAAGATATAAATTTGACATAAAAATACAGCAGAATGTGATGATCAAGATTCAGCGATTTATAATAGTCAATGATCAGCTTGTTTTGTTTTGTTTTATCATTTTTAAGTTTACAGTCAATCCTGTGTCTGTAAAAGCATGTGTTTTGGAGATTTAGGAAGGAAAAATTTGAATATTTTATGTTTTTTAAGGCAGTTATTAAAAGTTTGCAGTGTTTATGTTCAGCAAATACATATAGTCAATGATCAGCTTGTTTTGTTTTATAATTTTGAGGTTTTTAGCCATTCCTGTGTCTGTAAAAGCATGTAGTTTGAAGACAAATTGGGCTATTGTATGTTTTTTAAGGCAATTTTTAAAAGTTTGCAGTGTTTATGTTCAGAAAATTCATGTTTAAAGGTGTGTTTGTTGTAAATAAGAGAGAATTAAAGTGCAATTTTGATCTGTATGAGGAAAAAGAAGCAAAATTTGATCCGCCCAGCTCTTTCTCATAGATACACTGATACTAATAGTACTCCATAACTGTGATATCGTGTACGTGTCCATACACATAAGCAGCATGTGTTCCTCGAGCTCTTTCTCCCATAGATGTTGGCTCATGCTCCTATAGCTTTGCACTTACTGATCAAGTGTATATTTAGTTTCAGCTGGTTCAGGCTTGGTCAGCAAATAGCAGGCAGATCTCATTTACAGGAGCGGATGGCGTGTCACTTCATTCTGTGTTCCCCGAGACCACACAAGGCACACGAGCCCAAACAGAAATCCAGGCTCGACGTAACAACTGCTGCTGTACAATACAACGAGGAAGTAGATCACAGCTTGTAACTGGCATGTTTGTTTCTCCACTGGAAAAAAGGCAGAAAAAACAAACATTAGCACTATGTTATTTTTCCTAAGCAGGGTTTACCGCCTGTTTGTCTGCATGGAGGTGTTACTGCGTCGCCTAGAATACTCCACAGTACGGCATTAAAGTTATGAAGTGACAGATCAGACCCGTGGTGACGAAACCTGCTCATAAAAAGAACATGTGCTATAAAAAGATGGATATTTTTAATGTCAAATTGACATAAAGCAGTCATATTTGCATTTACACAAGCAGAGAAGTAGCAGCTCACCAGAAAAGTTACGTAGTGCAGCTTTAAGCAGAAGTATTATGCATTTAATATCACTTTATATGAAATTGGACACCAAAATTTGCCAGTTTTTTTCATGAAATTCAGTCCCACCCTGTTATTTATTTCCATTTTTCTTCATCTTGAAGTAACCGTACAAGTTTTCAACACTTTATCTGACTCTACGCTATTTATTCTCCAAATTTGAAGTCCCTGTTATGCAATATACAGTTCAAATATTGAACGAGAGTTGAAATCATTACTCAGAAGAATTCTCTGCCAGGCCGACTCCAACCGACTTATTAAAATAAAACAACATGCATTTTTAATCCATTTGGCATTCGATAGGTACAGCTGTTGTTAATTTATACATTCATAGTTTGTACATGCATGGCTGGATATGCAGATGTGTCCTGTACACATGTTCATCAGCTTTACCACTCCAGCATTTCACGCATGACTGCTCTCTATAATAATGCGTACAAAACCCGACAAGACACAGCGACTGTAGTTGGCCTGTGCCTCTTGAGTGTTACTGACAAGATGGGAGAGATTCTGAAACAAAAGGTTAGTATGTGTGCGCATGTAAACCGCAGCCTCGTACTCTCACGGTTGATCTAGTTGCTTTTTCAATGCTGCTCCGATGGTCAAAATTCATTTATGTTTGATGTCTGTTCTCTGAGTGCTGCAGGTTTCCCTTTGAAGGCAGTCCGACTTTCTCTCCAGACCGAGTAGTGCAGCTGTTGGGCCTAAGGCAACGAAGAGGTGAAGTACTAGAGTCGAGAATATGACACAGAATAAATGATTTTTGTATTTTTATTGTAGAAATACGCTTAAAGCAAGGGGGTATAATTTGTGTCTCTTAATAAGTTGGTCTTTCCTACATATTTTATAAAAGTTTCGGGCATTAGCATATTGAACTCAGCCTGACTTACTGGTTCGAATTGTTGGACGTAAATTGTCTTGCAGCTGGTTACATCAGGCTGAACTGCACTTTACCTCAGTCAGTGGACTTATGGACGGAGACCTCTGGATGTGGAAGTGACATGTTCTCCATATGTTTTTTTTGTAAAAGTGGCATTTCAAGTGTTTGAAGGCATGAGGCAGATTATAATCCAATAGATAAATCTGGATGAATGTGTTAAAAATAAATTAAATATCAATGTTTTATGTTAGTCTATTGGAACAAGAACTGCTGATTTAGATCATCTGGGCCTTTTAAAAGTTGCACGTCTGAAGAAAATGTCAAAATTCCTGCATCCTCTAACCGTGAAAAGATATTGTATTTCACTTCATATCACAATATCCCTAAAGTACACACAGATAGCATTATGCACAACAGAGTTAGGACTATTTCAAGCTTTTCAAACATTATTTTTTAGCCAAAATCTCACAAAAATGCATCGAGTAGGTGATTATAACAACCACAACAAAACATGCATTTCTCCTGTCCTACAAAACTCCTTTGTTTGAAAAGTCATACATCGAGAAATGACTGCTCCTTCTGCAATCAATTTTGACGCTTGTTTATTATATTCCCCATAAATCTGCCCTTGCTCTATGCTCTGTGCCTCAGCCATTAATAGCGGCGCAGCTTAAAGAATAAATCTGAAACCTAAATCATGGGAATACGTGATGACAGTGCTGGACTGTGGCCTGGGGCGGTCCCGGCGGCGGCAGCTTAAATCACGGCGGGCACTTGGCCATTTTAATGAACAGCTCACAGGCAAAGTTACAGCAAAACGACACCTAAGGACAGTCTTACAGCGCCTCAGTATCGCTATGGATTATGCTCCATGGGGCTCTTAAAATCAGCACTGCTGCCCATTAGGACAGGCCCCGTCCAGCCTGATTAATGTCCTGTGGAGGACTTACACTTAACTGTATGTCCCTCCAGCAGAGCGCACTTCCCAAGGGCACGAGTGCTTTGCCAAAGGGCACAACATTAGCAGCCCGCCCACACCAGAGGAGCATACAATGAGATACCTCAGTCCCGACTAACAGAGCTGTTGAATTCACAGTGGTCAGATTCAGCCTTGATGGCAAATATGGTGATGGCTCCTGACTTTGAAAAGCAGAGATTATATAAAGAAGATTGTGTTAAATGGGGCAGTGTGGTGGTCATTCTTCTTCAGATTGTACACAGAATGACTCATGTTTCTAGTATTTGTCTTTTCAGTACAGTTCTTTTCAGCGGATTTCCGTAAGTTGTGATATTTTTGAGGATTTTTCCACTGTTTTCACCTCAAACAGCTTTGACAAACAGCCGATTAAACATCTACATTATACAGTATGGTTCATTTCTTAAGGGATTTACTCATAAAAGCTTGTAATACTGTTACCGTTTCAATTGGTAACACTGAAGTGTTTTTACAACTCACTCTTTTTCTTAATGAATTTTGGTTATAATCCCATTATACGTATTAGTGGTTACCCACAGGCCCCAGGGGCGATGGAGCTCTGTTAGAAAACAGGCAGAATTAGGGACAGCTGGCAGTCTGGTATCAGTTGTGTTCATTTTCATGAGTCCGGCTGGAGATGAGAGTCAGAGCAGAGATGCTGCTGAAGTGTGAATGCACTGTGTATGTCCCCAGCCACACACACACACACACACACACACACCCTGACACGCGCACACACACACACAGTTACACAACACTGCAGTGTCTATGGGCTAAAACAATGCACCAGCCTGCAGCTCTCCCTCCCCCACTGTCAGAGCCTGTTCTGCCACACACAGCCACCCAGAATAGAAAAGTCCCTATTCTCTCTCCTATCAGACATTTTCTGAGTGTTACAATTGCATAAGGCACACATCGAGAGCAGCCTTATGTCCTTTATGGTGAAATGAGCTTAGCCTATAATCAGCGCGGTCTGTCTTCAGAGCGAGGTTGAGCGGCGCAGTGGGAGGCAGCACACACTCTGTACAGTGACAGTGGAGTCAGCAGCCTGTGACCATCAGTGCTGGTAATGACACTGGGCTGCCTTTATCATGTCACTCTCCCATAATGATGATAATGTGAGCTGACAGTTAACACTATAGTCTAGTCCTTTGCAGTGGCACTGGCTCTAACACCATCTCCAATTATAAGACTTTAAAGGGGAAATGAGTGACTCAAACGCTCCAATTTGGCTAATGGTTAAGCGTACGTCGTATAAAGTTGCGGAATACAGTGATACTTGAAATCCAGCAACGTTAATGCATCTTAAAATGAAGATATGTTGGAAGAAAACCAAAAAAATGCACAAAATCTAGTCAGGCATTTGCATTTTACCACTGCATGCTTGTTAACAACTACCAACTATATTTCATTATGCTAACCTTTGCATATTCCAGCAGAAAATCCCCTATTAGTTTGAAGTTTTTATCTGAATTGCTGCAGCTCCTGTTATGTTTATCCACTGTAATTGTACCCCACAACAACAATTGCTAACCCCAATAACCACACACCCCTATTTTTATGTCCGCAAACAAGCCTTTCTCAATTACCCACTTCAGAAAATCCCCGGAGTTTGTCGTAAATCCCTCAGCTTTAGAAATAACTGACCAAACCTTCACCGGGGAGAGATAGCGTGGCCTTATGAGCTGTCCTGTTCATTATCCTCCGACGTTTGCTCATTGACTACACTGCAATAATAAGAAACGTGCCCATTACCTGAGGCTTTTTGCATCTTTAAACCAGCTTCATTGTACTGCAAGTCATCTCCCGAAATCATTAACAAGATGGAGGACGGTCACAAAAATAGCCCTGTTTATAAATGATGCTCAGGAGATTTAGCAATATGCACAAGCAATATGCCGAGAAATAAGTGTGGTATTTATCCTAAGTGTCTTTGTAGCACCTGTTAAATCAGACTCACTGTGAAATACCATTATAGAAAAAGAATAATGTGTACAGATAAGGTATATAGTATTTCTTTAGATAAATGCATAGTGAGTACATGAATCAAAATGTTATTGCTCTTTTGTGAGCTTAAATAAGAAAAAAAAATTGTACATGTGCATTAAATAAATAATAAAATAAATAAATAATAATGAATACTAAATAAAATAAAAATACATAAATAATTAAATAAATAATAATAAATACTAAATAAAATAAAAATAAGTAAATAAATAATAAAATAAAATAAATAAAAATAAATACAATTAAATGAAATAAAAATTAACATTTACAGTATTTTCCGGACTTTAAGTGGCACTTTTTTTTATAGTTTGGCCGGGGCTGGATTGAAATCCATCTTAAACTTGTTGCTTGTTTTTTCTGCTGTATTTATTGGATTAACTGTTAATATCTTACGTTAACAAACCAGACACGTGTTCAGTTCTGTCTGTGCTTCATGTAGCTGAATAAAGGTGTTATGTTAGTGTGATGTACTGATATTCAGCCTGTTGTTTGACATTTTATTGTTTATCTTTAAAGATAAAATGTCTGTTCATGGTCTTGGATTTTGTAAAATAAGTTTCCCCAATGTGACCTATAGTCCAGTGCGACTTATGTTTTTTTCTTCATTGTTATGTATTTTTGGCTGGTGCGACTTACACTCCAGAGCGACCTATGGCCCAGAAAATACTGTACTAAAGTGTATTGTAAAAAACATGCGGTTGCAACTTACTGACTCAATCTTGTTTGGAGTATCCATAGTTGCATGTGAGAACTGAGAGAGCTGTAAAAACAAAACAAGTAAAATAAAAATGTATAAAAGATTGAAAATGAATAATCGTACTGTAATAGACATACTGTGGAAAAACACAGAATGGATTTAGAGCAGAGTACCATCGTTGCATGTTAGGGAGAGCAGTCATTGTCCCATTTTTTAGATGTAATGATTCTGGCAAAACACTGACCTATATCCCCAGGAAATGTGGGGGACATTTGCAGACAGTTGCTGGATCAGAGTAAAGTGCTTTGTAAGGAATACAAATATAGCATTCACATTGGGAAAATCGTGTTTAGACCCAGTGACTCGCTTTAAGTAAAATGGAAATAAGTCATATTTTCCTTTTTTTTTTTAGGTTTACACAATATCAGGCCAATGAAACGTACTTTGAATAACATAATCTGGAGTAAATATGTAAATAGTCAACACAATGTGCATTAATCTGACTAAAAAAGTGCTCAAAGACTATACATTACTCCACAAAAGAGCTTTTGTTTTATTTATTTAATCAAGTCAAAGAACCAATACAGTACATGTCAGAAACTGTACACGGAAAAGGTTTAAAGTATTTGGTAATTTTCTGTCTTGGTTTTGCAGATTTTGTGTCACGGTGGCATAGGTGTTCTGTACGCTGCTCTCACCTGTGAGCGTTTTCATTTCCTACAATTGCACAGCTCTTTGAATGCACCAGAAGGAGCTGAATATGTGTCATGAGTCTTTAGAGAAATATATTTCTTTTCACAGTTTTTCCTTGGTCTCTTTTCAGTGTGTGCCGGAGTCGGTCGGAAGTTATTGTGAGGCTGTTTAAACAGATTAGAGACAGGAGCGAGAGCCGAGCCTCTTCTAATGTGTGTCACCCTGGGATATTTAGGGACGTTTGATACAGCTGTTAACCTGGATATTGGCCACTCGTAACACGGTATGGTCTTTTAAGTACATCCAATTTTAATTACATTGCATTTCGAGATACAGAGGTCTTGGTATTGGTAGCAGCTTTTGCAGTTAACCCAATTTGCTGGTCCAATTTTACTTTTTAAACTTTAGAGGAAACATTATTTTAGGGTTACGTGAACAGAATGCATCAATAAATAATCAATCAGGAGATAATCAGTCAAAAAATTTGTCAAAAAGAGGATCTAAACTGAATAGATATGTCTTGGCTAAATAGTTTTTTGTTTGTATCTGGTCAGTTTTTATGAATATTGTGCTGTTACGTCATTTTCAATATTGTTTAGCCGTTTTATTTGTTCCTCTCTCCTTCATCTTTATTGGGTGAGCTGTTAAGATGTAAGAGTAGTTATAAAACTTGACTTGATGTTAATGGTTTGAAGAACAAGGTGACCCCGATTGTTACTTGAACCGCAGTGACCAGGTCTGTGGAGCAGCGAGTGCAAGAAACAAAAATGATCACAGCAAGTTATTAAGGAGGAAATGTCGTGTTAAGAGAGCACTAAGCGAGCAATATTATGTCATTTGTGTAAGGTAAGGAAGTGTTTATCAATAACTAAATGATTATATAATGCAGTCAAACCTGTGTCCACGTGCATCAAACCTGTACGTAAGTGGAGGGTAGGGTCGAATAGTTGTACTATGTCTGGTCCAAATGAGGGACTACTTGTATTATAAATTCAGTGTTGATATTTGTGATGATGTTTGGTGATATGTTCATGTGTCCATCTATATTAAACTATGTAAATTGTTACGTCAACCTGCCCAGGGACGACAAGTGTAAATTTACATTTTCTGCTATAAACAGGTACAATGCATCTTTCTTTTTGGTCAGTGTTTATTGCACACTGTCCCTGTTTAAATAAATAAAAATAAAAAAAACATGCCACATACTTTTTCTAGTGAGTCCAACACCTTGTCTCCAGAGAGTTTATTGCTTTGCCTGCATTGTTAACTTGTAAATCTTCCCTATATTCAATTACAGTTATGTTTATCGTTCAAAAATACCTTGAAAACATGCTGTCTTATCGTCTGTGGCGCCACCTGCTTGTCTCCATGGAGATGAGTACATTTAATGCCATACTGTTGAATGTTTCAGGCATCAAAAAAGTTGCCTTGTGCACTTTTATGTAAGGTAAAGTACTTTTATGCAAACGATGACAAATGCTGCTTTTTACGTTTCAATGGAGTTCAAAATAATGCTGTTTCTAAATAGTAAATAAAGGTGCAAAAATAACCATATTAACCTTTTTTTCAACCACAATCAGGACAACAACTGTGTGTAATCATCTTTTGACAGTTGTAAACATAAACATATTTAATTTTACCAGTTCTGAAGATGCCCTACCTTTAGCCTTGTGTTTTAATTGATATTGTTTAGAGACGTGAGCTGCCTGACACTCTCAGCACAGTGTTCCTTTGCTATGCTTATCCCTATACCAGTTAATTAGTGCAAACACCCTGCAAAGCTGGGATTGAAAAATAAAGTGATTTTACAGTTTGTAGTCTTAATCTTTTCACGGGCTAAAGATGGTGAGTTTAAAAGTAAAAGGTGTATAATTAAGTGAACACAGATGAAACTAATTATAAGTTAAAGTGAAAGCAGATTTCCAGCAGTGGCCCTCTCTGTCCTTAATTTGAATAAGCAGCTTTGATATGCACGTTTACATATGCAGTCCTCAGGGCTACAGCATGCTGCCCCGCGGGCTACAACTCCTCCACTTGTCTCTCCCGTCTGACTTCACTTTGAATATTGTAGTTAATAGAGCAGAAGATGGACAAACGCGTCTCTTCACTTCTTTTCACGGGGCAATTAGTGGTGGTGCATGATGGAAAAGACACAGTTCAATAAATGTGTACAGTGGTCCACTTTACTGAGCCTGAATGAAGAAGCGCTTTAGACATAATGGAGTTCAGATACTGCAGTGGTTCTCAAACTTTTCTCATCAAGTAGATAAAAGTTGCGTTCCCACCACCACCAGATTCAAACCCAGATTATTTTAGGCCTGAATGAGTCTTATACGTCTTTTAAACCACACATCGCATTATAAATTAATTTACGTTCCTATTAATTTTGCACCGTGGACATTTCGATGTGCTTATAATGTGCGTTAGGAACAAAGCCGTTATTTAGATGGAGCACTTTGAAGTCTTGCAAAGCGGTGGCTCTTGTTTCTAATGACAGATGCTGCAGGTCTGTCTCACCAGTAATAATTGTTTATACTGTGTGATGGTGCGTCTGTACTCACAGTGGTTATCTCGAGTGCAGTGTGGCAATCGAATAGGCTCAGGGAAATTGGCAGAGGTAGCATTTTCTCACTCAGGTGGTCGTCTAAACACTGTCATTTCACCCACATGTCTTTGGATAATGGAAGGCAACCTGGAGAATCAAGACCCTCCTTCATGTTGGGGAGAAGCACTAACCTGTCTGCAACAATAAAACCACGAGCTTTTGGTCTAACGCAATTCCAACGAGGGCTGCATAGTTTATTTTGGATGAATCGGTTTGAGTTGGTCCATGTACCAAATCACTGAGGTAGCTTTTTTTGTTTTTGGCTAATCGAATGCCCACTACAAACATTTTCAGTTCATTGCATAACGCATTTTTGGGCCAAATCGTTTTTTGTTTTTTTTTGGTTTTTTTTGTCTCCAGATCTGGCTGCATCTGTAGGCGTCAGTGGCTCAATTCATGGCCAATCAGAACAATATTTACAGCAAAAAATACTTGAAAAATGTGTATTGTACGGTGTTGAAATGCATGAGATTCTTCTATTAGTTCAGCAGTTGTTATTTCAGTCTTTTCTCAAAACTAAATCCAAAATCAATAAAGATGAGAGCTGAACTCAAGTAAAAGTGCACCTTCGCTTAAGTAAAAGTAAGAGTATGCATGAAAGATACTGCTCAAATCACTGGTTAGTTTTTTTAATATCATTTTACAAGCATTGGATTTCTTTTTTTATCAATTAAACAGTGTAAAACTTTGTCATTTTAATTCAATTCAATTTATTTTTGTCACAACAGCAGTCGCCTCTTACGGGTTGAACGTGAGAATTAATTTAACCAACACAAAGTTAGAGAGTCAAAAATGAAACAAAAAAAACAAATTAATCAACAGAAAACAAGCAAACTGTCTCAAAATATGTCCTGTCCTTAAATCCTCCTTCTCTTCAAGGAAAAACTCAAAAAATCCAGTGGGGAAAAAGAGAAATCTCAAGGAATTTAAACTCCAATCTGCATATTTTGAGCTCTAGCCAATCAGAGCACTGGATTTTGTGTGTTAAAGGGTAAAAAAGCAGAGATAGAGGTGACACAACCGTGCATTAGGACAGTACTGGGTAACTTCTATCATTTTAAATACAACAAAGTACAGTTGCATGTAGAATTATAGTCGATTACTGTAGAAACACAGCTTTAAAAATCCATTTAAAAAGTACAATTACCCAAAGAATCAAATCAAGTACAACACTGTGAGTATTTGTGATGAGTTACTTTCAACCTTACTTCCTTTACAACACAAAAATGATGATTGAACTTGTTTTTTTTGTTAGATTAAAAGCTCATATTGTAAAAGTACGTCTCAGTCGTCCTTCGTATCTGTCCCTATTCATCACAGCCTTAAAAACAGACCTTTTCTATAAACAGTTTTGTAAGCAAAGACAATAATCATTCTTCACAGTCTGATTTTCTCCAGGTAATATTCATGAGTGCGTCTACTCTACACGCTCGCAGCACATGTGTCTTTTGTCTTGGACCTCTTATCGGTATTGAAACAGGATCATTTGAATGAACGCCAAGAGGCTCTGTGATTACATGCGGCGCTGTGTACTGCCAATGCTAAAGATAACGGCAGACAACACAATGTGCAGCGGGCGGATAGGAGCCCAGTTATATCGCGCAGTGGGTTGGAGCCCTGAAACGAATGCCCTTGTGTGATTGATTACACGCTACAAGCTAATGAGATAAACAGAGCCTGAATCGATTGAGCCGGAGAGGAATCATGCCACAGGGCCGTACGCAGCTGTGTGCAACGGCTACATTCACACGCTCGTCTTCGAAAAGCTATGAAACACACCGAGCATCTGTTATCGGAGAAGATGGCCGTGGAGTTAGTACCTGACTGACTTTTTTTTTTTTTAGTTCAGGAGAATGCGCTTTGCACCAAATTGCACAGCGTAAAAACAGATCGATATGCATTTTAATAGGCACGTTATTGAATGAAAACCATAAAGTAATGAACAGGATTTTGTCTATTTAGGTAAATGAGAACCACGTGGAAGAAAAGTGTAACATTGGAACGAGAAAAGGCGCTAAGAGGCTGTAATACGTAGCTTATTCATGGTTAAAATTAGGATAACGGGCTTTTAAAGGATCTTACGCAGAAGTACTGTTGACTAAATATGTTAAAGATGGATAGTACTGAGGATATAAAGCGTATAAGGCTTTAGTAAATTGCCTAGTTGTTACAAGGTGTAATATAACATGGCCAGATGGAGTGTTAATCCTGAGGCATAACGAGCCAACGCAGCGTACATGTTTTACCGGTAGACGAAATGGAAACAATTCAACCCTGAACGTTCTACACTACGACTACAAATCTGACCATTATCATCGCGTATGTGTTTTGTAAATAAATACCCGCATACACATATATATATACAGTATTACGTGAGCAAAAGCCTTTATCCACCTGCATCTTGCTCCGCCGCTTTGCTCAATAGAGATCAATGCCGTTGAACTTCAATATAGAAACAAACATGTTAAGTGATCGACCAGGAAAGCACTTCAACTGTTTTGACAAAGCAAATTATACCGTGACCATCGGGAGTAACCACAACTGGGTCTGACGGACTGTCATCACGTAAAGGCCATTAAGTTCAGCGTTTCACCAAGACTGTGGTCAGAGGACGAGATAAATGGAAAACACCACAAAGGACAAAAAGTACAAGCTATCTATGAGAAGCAACTGAATATTACTGACCATACAATGTGATGGTACTTATTGTGATGGACACCAGTGCGTGAAAGGGCTGAGACGGGAAACTGTGGCGTCTTTTTCAAACCGTTCTGAACTGTTCTGTTTATTGTTCTGCTGAAAGTAGAAGCTGAGACTACTTTCGTCTGTTTCTGCTAAGTCTATGAAAGTCGTAACGTCTGCGGAATCAAAGATTCAGACTCAAGGGGCGTAAAGGTTTGACAGAGTTTTATTGCAAACAAGGAAAATGTGAATGTTGGTTGATGGAGCAGATAGTAGAGAAAAGGGTTGCAGGCTGATGTCTTCGAAGTGGTCGTAGGAAGCTGGGTCGGAGGCTGAGGTGTCCCTACCCCGGTTGTGGAGAGCTGGGTCGGAGGCTGAGGTGCAGGGTAGTTCCAAAGAGCGGGATCTGGCGAAAAACGAGAAAAAACTACTGAGTACAGAGATCATACGCACGAAAACTCGACTGAGGCAAGAAGATCTGTACCGTGGAGGATACGTGGACGATCTGACGGAGTTTGTAGGATCCTTAGTCCCTTTCGACTCCCGAGGTGGAGGCTTGATTGCGGATTGGCTGCAGGTGTGTAGTGGGTGGTCTCCAGAGTCTCCGCCCAGCTCCAGACAAGGAGACAATCGTAACTAGTGGAGAAGCATGGATTAAATGCGTTTAGATGTGTTTTTTTTTTTTTTTTTACTCGATACCAATGCAAACTCTGCTCCAGACTTGGACCAAGAGTAACATATAGCTTATCAATATTGTGTTTATCCATAAAATCATTACTTCTCACACACTTTTCATTTATTTTCTGCAGGGATGATGAGCAGAGCGACGAGTAGAGACATTCAAAATATAATAAGGAAGTCACCAACACTTTTAACCAATACAATTATCACTCAGGCAGATATAATAAGATAAAACCCCTCACATTATCATGGTTCAGCGTGAAAAGGTAAAGGATCTCGGGGGGAACAAATAGAGTGCGTTCTGTGGAAGGACGTTCAGAGGAGGCCTGTTTAATTGATTGCCTTGTGATTGTGTCAGTCAAGTCCGCTCGGCTTCACAGAGGACACAGGGCCAGCCATCAGTCAGGGGAACGAGCTGCACAAGGCAATAGAGAAACTGTGTAAGAAAAGCTGTAAAGAGCCATTTCACGCAGAGGACAAAAGGACAAGTCCACGTTAATCTTACGCTGGTAAAGAGATGCAACTCAAACACCACATTCAACCTTCCAAGCATTGCTAACATATTAATGAATTAGAGAGAAACGGCTGTAAAAGCAAAGATGCTAAAGAGATAAATGCACATGTATCTGCAGCAGCTAGTTACCTGAATAAATACAAGTTTACTTTTTTTTTTTTAATTAAAGAAGATTGACTACAATGTGTAATATGCAACGTGCGAGTGTGATCATTCTGAATTTTTTTGAAAGAAGTAAACGCGAAACTGCTGATTTTGTTTGAACTCGGATAAAAGACAGTGTGAAATTTGGCAATTTAATACCTTTTCTATTCATAATTCGACTTAAACTGTGATTTCAATATTACAGCTTGAAAAATGTGGTTATCAAAAGTACAATGAACTACTTTCTGTTCCCAATATGTGCGTTTTTAACTAACGATGATCCCCCTACGCACAAATACTGCCACCAGCGCAACTCCCACTGCTACTAAAATAACTTTAACTTTACGACAAACCTTTTTTTTTGTGTTTTATTATTGAATCCAATGTTCTACAGCCACACATGACGCCGAGGAGTAGCTTCAGGTTGAGTAAAAATAAGTAATAATTGCTGCTAATTAACATGTGCTGTCCAAACTCTGTGAAGTAATTATTTTTTTAAACTATATTCAAGGATGGGAGGAGGAACGGGAATCGATAGCGCTCCTGCTGCGCTGTTCTGCTAATGAAAAGCACGCGAGCTTCGATAATGGATATGGATTTTTGCGGGGACTCATGTTTTATTCCCACATAACGTTGAAATCTTTGTATATCGCAGCGCAAAAGACGACCGATACTGTAACTTACACCCAGAGCTGCACCTCCACACGGGAACGCTCAGTCACTTAATTACTACACCCTGGATTTGTAATGAACTACAACCTATGTGTAGCTTTCAGATGTGCAATATACTGTACATGCAAGTAATTATGGGATTTTAGTCACGTGAGTTGTTTTGTTGTGCCATTATGAGAATTTCTGACCTTTTAAAAGACAAGAAAAGGTTGTGCGCATGGTATTTTAAAGCGTGATCGTTTCAGAAGGACGACACGCAGACGCCGATGTAGCTCTTTGTCAAATTATTATTCCGCAAATGTTTAACTTAATCATTATTTGATTGGCTCCAGTACGTTGCGCTGCATTTATAGCGCTTTGAAGCTGTTTTGAAGCTATTGTGAGAACATAATTTCCTTTATATGCGAACAGAAAACATTGACGAAGTGATTTGGAAAGCTGCAGAAATATTAATCATAAATCTGGTTCAGTCGTCTGTGGTAAGTTCCAGGTAAACATCTTTACAGAGACGAGCAGGAAGTGAAGCTCCATGAGAAAAGCGACGCATTGCATAGTTTAAAATCAGTTTTATTTGCACGTTTACCTTTGTGGAAATGACTTCTGTTATGTAAAAATGGATAAAAATCAACAGATAAGACCAATAATGTCATTACTACTTTATTTGTTTTGATTTTGCTTCTATAAATCCACTGTAGAATTAAACCAAGGTTCGCTTTTCCTCCAAAATGTGCTTTTACTTACCCATGTCCTTAACCAATTTAAGCTGAATCTCTCTCGTTACTTCCGACCCCGCTGTTATTTGCAGATTGTTTGAAAACACCTACAAAGCTCAGCGGTGTAAATATAAACGAACTTTCAACTTGCGGCAGATGCAGCATGTGGAAATGTCAGAGCAGGATAAAGAGAGAGGGGTTAGCATTAGCCTGTTAACCCCGCTGAGAGGCACAGACGCAGCTCGGGTTTGTCTCACGTTGTTTGTAATGAGCAGGACCTGGGCTGTGCGTCAGACTGCCTGGTGTGTTTAGTGTGTGTGTGTGTGTTTAATGTGTGTGTGTGTGGATGTGTCCCGCTGTGCCGATCGGCCAGAGGTCCCACTGTCGGCCCCTCATGCATTTGTATGGGGAGCCTGTTGTGTGGTATTTGAGGCGTTTTATGAGAGCGTTAGCGAGAGGGAGAGTGTCTGGCATCGGATGAGTCATTTAGTGATGGTTTCGCTCCATTATCGTGTTCTACATACGACTGGATAAAGTTCAGCATTTTTAATTTAAAATCGCAGCCCTGTGTGTTGTTTTGTGGATATAATGAGAGGAAATTATTTTATTTTTATATATATTGTGTACTTGTGTAGTGTAAATGTGGGCGATATACTTCAATATATACATCATTATCACCTATCATCATGAATGTGCTAAAACGGCCCTGTCTGGGTTAAGATTCAAAACATTGACTGTAAAATCAACCACAAAAGTGCAGGAATATCACTTTATACCTCACTTTATATCATTTATGTTCTCATACATTACATCAGGGGGGTCCAAATTGACCCAATTGATCATAATCAGTTATTTTTTACTGCACATTTGAGTAATTCTACCAATATAACCTAAATAACATCACACTACATTGTCATACAGACCTAATAATAATATTTCAAGCCTTATTTAAAGTTTGTTAAATGCACCGTCTGAATTATCTACTGTATTGACACTGGTCCTCTGTGTCAAATATTTTTCAAGACATGGCCCTCAGTGAAAAGAGTTTGGGCTTTACATGATTTTTATTTTTAATTCACTCATTTTACAGCTTTTTTGCAGCTCTATATTTTCATTATAGACAAGATATTTTGCATATTGAAAATGTATTTTTTACTATGTCATCTACGTCTAAAACTCATGTTGCATAAGATCCGCAATTTTATGCCAAAATAAAGTATGTAAATTCATTTTTATTCATATTATATCATCACAAAGTCGTAGCCACAGACACTGGTAGATTTGCCACAGATTAAGTGTCATAAAACACGCTGTAATTGAGGTATAGATATTAATTAAAAAAAAACGCAGCAGTTTGTTTCACACAGATTCATGCTCTTAAGTACCTGGGCTCTTAAGTCAGAAAGTTTCCGATTCAAATGAAGTCTGTGTGACAGGCTTAGCTCTTTCCCGTCGCTCCCTCAAAGGGTGAAATCCATAATTTATGACCTTAATCCCATAGCAAAGTACAGTGACCTTTTAGTGAACATTTTCAAGGCTTTGTGCAAATGTGGCTGAAAAAGGAAACTAAAGGGAGATGTTGTCCCGGCTTATAAATAGAAATCTGTTTAATGAGGTCAGTCTAATGCTCCTGCTTAGAAATATATGAAGAGGGCCCCTGCCTCCGACCATTAAGACAATGTATTCAGCTTAAAGTCATTGATGTACAGAGATATTCAGAAGTAATACTGCCATTATGCAACATGCACATTATTACAATACACTTTATTTTTGTGGACAAGTAAAGCAGCTAAGTGAGTTTTATACAGCTGACCTTAAGTACTGTGTTTATATTAATCTCTAATCATTTTCTTTTCTTTGCAATGTTTCATAGATCGGCATTGAATGTGCAGTATCTATCTGGCATTTATTTAAAAAAACCCTGGTGTTTTATTGCTATAAAAATACATCAAAAAGCACAGATTTTTAGAGTGGAGTCTTACCTCCACAGAGCTGATCTGTAACTTGGCCTGGTGGTACCTCATGCTTGTCTCTATGAACAAGTTAAATGCCACACTGTGAAACTTTCCATGCAAAAATGGATGAATGAATGAATAAAAAGATGAATAAATAGATTAATGAATAAATAAATAAAAAATAAATAAATAAAAAATGTAATAAATAAATGAACAAATAAATGACTAAATAGATTAATAGATGAATAAATAAATAAATGAATAATTTAAGGAACAAATAAATGAATGAATATATAAATAAATGAACAAATAAATATATTAATAAATAGATGAATGAATAAATGGATGAATAAATAAATAACTGTGGCCGACGCTCCTCCATAAAAGTTACAGTGTACTTTTAAAATCATGAGTATTATTTTTTCCATAATCAAGCTGTTCTTTTTGTCATCCCACATTTTAGATGAAATTGTCTTTCATTTTTCTCCCAGCTCAGTAAGAACATGAAATGTACCAGTTAAAACATTTAATAAGGTTTTATCTGTGTAACACGCGGCAGGTACGGAGCAGATGTTAAGCTTCTTGAGCATCTGAGAAAGCCTCTCGACTCAAAGTATCACACAGCCGCGTTCTCCTCTGATGGGAAAGAGCCTCTGTTTGATTATATTTCAAAGAACCAAAACTGAAGAAAAATGGAGAGAGGTGTCAGACATTCAAATGCATTATTGATCGCAGAGTCAGCGCGCCATTATAAAACTCATTTTAACAACACGGCGTCATCGCTGGAGACGTTCAACTGAGCGCGCTTTACTAACCGCCTGATCAATACAATCTCATTCACACTGCCCTCAGCGACGACGCACTGCGATAATGACCTCTGTGACCACCATAAGACACATGTTACACTGGAACACGCTCCTCTGTGTCCACCACCATCAGACACATGTTACACTGGAACACGCTCCACTGTGTCCACCATCAGACACATGTTACACTTGAACACGCTCCATCAAATGTCCACTTAAGTCCAGACTCTCGTCACAGACCTCAACGATGCTGTTTGTGTGCGCTTCAATCATAAATACACTTAAAATACACACAGACCACGACCATAAACTGGGACTAATCCAGGTGCTTCATCTGGACTAGACCTGGACTAAACTAGGACTAGAACCAAGTCTATATGAGGACTAAACTGGGACTAATCCAGGTGCTTCATCTGGACTAGACCTGGACTAAACTAGGACTAGAACCAAGTCTATATGAGGACTAAACTGGGACTAATCCAGGTGCTTCATCTGGAATAGACCAGTTGCTTAATATGGACTAGACCAGGACTAAATTAGGACTATAACCAAGTCTATATGAGGACTAAACTAGGACTAATCCAGGTATTTAATCTGGACTAGACCAGGACTAAATTAGGACTAGAACCAAGTCTATATGAGGAATAAACTAGGCTCAAATCAAGGGAAGTGTAAACTAGAAACTCAAATTGCATGATGCTGGAAAGAAGATTCATGTTTGTAGTTGAAAGGAACGAAGATACTTTTTAATCAATAACTGCTAAACATTTATAATATAAATATAAATCATGGGTCATGGGTTGAGTACAATCAGCTTTAAGCTTTAATGAAAAAACAAAACAAAAACACCATTATTACTACAGAAATATAACGCAAAATGTGGTGACCTAAACAATTACTTACAAAGTATTTGGAAAAAATAAAGAAAATTAAAGAAAACTTTAATCTGATTGATATATTTGAGTTTATGTACTGAAATAATGCACAATGAAAGCACAAAAATGACAGAAAGGTGGTTTTATAGGGTGCTAAATTATCACAAGCACTGGGCAAGTTGAGGCTGTGGTGTTATTTTTAGGGAAATGAGGCAGTTGGCGTCTGTTTTACTTTGTCGTTTGCACATTTATTGGAGAGAATTTAACTTGGAGTCACTGTGCATATACGTTTACACCTAATTTGGCTTAGTTACTTGCTAAATATGTGTTTGGCTTGATGAACAAAGTCGATATATTGTTTTATTTCAGGGTAGATTGACTGATTGTTGCATATGGGGTAGGATTACGTGAGATTTGTTGGTGCAATTGTCTCATATTATAGGATATGGAAAAAAAACTGCCAAACAAACTGTAACTTATCATTACCGATTAAAGGATTTGCATTGAATCCGAGGGGAGTTTCTGACGCGCTGCCTTTGCTTTAATTGAAAATGTTTGGAAATTCACAATGGAAATTTACAAAACCCATGATGCCTTTTGCTCATCTGCTCTGTGTAACTGAAATGAAATCAAATCTGTCCCGCAAACTTTGAGGCACGTTAGTTTGCATGAAAAAGAAAATACGTGAAGTTTGACATTTTCAGAATAGTCCAGCGCACACGGCCTACAGAGGGGGAAGTAGTTTGGAAATTACTGTGACATAAATGTTAAGTGAAATGGCTTTGCCCAAGGAAACATCTCAAGGTGAAGAGAAGCACAATGTCGTTATTTTTGAAGAGAAAAGCGTCTTGGAGAGAGCACCTGAGTCAGAGCACAGTCACAGCCTCACACTGCCTCTGTCCCGTCTCGTCCTGGAGGCTTGGCTCTGTAGATCAGTGCAGACGGAGCCCAGTCCAGCTCATTTCAGTGTATTTACATAATCAACTCGCCTCTTTATCCGGGCACATAGTATTGGTGAACATGTAGTAATTATCCAGTCACAGAATCTAGAAAATGTGCTTAGTTAAATATAAGTAGTTTCCTTGTGTGGCCAAATATGACACTGTATGTTTAAGATTAATTTAAGATCAATTTAAAGGTTATATCATTTAACATTTTTAGTTTAGTCCAAATTAAGTATTTGGTCTAGTCCAGATTAAGTACCTGGATTAGTTCCAGTTTACTCCTCATATAGACTTGTTTCTAGTCCTACTTTAGTCCTGGTCTAGTCCAGATTAAGCACCTGGATTAGTCCTAGTTTAGTCCTCCTGTTTTTTTTTTTATTTTGACCTCTTGATTTACTGTATTTTCCAGACTGTGCGTCGCTCTAGCTAAAAAATGAAGAAAAAAACATATATAAATTGCATTTTTTGGGGAGATTTAGTTCACAAAATCCAAGACCAAAAATAGACATTTTATCTTTAAAGTTAAAATAATAATAAAATAGAGAACAACAAAATATCAGTACATCACGCTAACGTAACACATTTATATTTATTTAGCGACATGAAGCACAGACAGAACTGAACACGTGTCTGGTTTGTTAACGTAAGATATTAACAGTTAATCAGATAAATAAAGAAGAAAAAACAAGCAACAAATTTACTCTGGATCTCACTCCAAATCAATAAATCTATTAAATTCTTCATCCTCGGTGTCGCTTTTGAACAAATCCACCAACTCCAGAGGAAGAAGAAGAAGAACCGCTTACGATTTTCTTTTAGAGGCATTTTTGTTCAGTCTTTCTCAAATGTTTTTTTTAAATTACCATAACGTTGAAATTTTAAATGTTCTGTGGTACAAAAGTCGGAGATACTGGTAAACAAGTCTATAGTGGCCTCACACGGGATAATAAAGATGTGAAATTGTATATTTTAAGTTGCATCTGAGTATAAGTCGCACCCTCGGACAAACTATGAACAAAAAGTGCGACTTGTAGCCTGGACAATACAGTAGTTGTGGTCATTATGTAAAGGCTCCTCCATTCTAACATGAAGCAGCAGACCGTCATTTCTTCTACACTGCTGTATCTATCGGTTCAGAGCGTTCAGTGAGATTTGTCTTTACGCAGCAGCGGCTTCAATGGACAAATCTCTTCACTGAGACAAAACGACGCCGCTTCATCACATCCACATAACTCGAATATAGTACAAACATAAATAAGCAAACAAGATGTCTGCGTAATCCCTCAGTCGTTATTTATTTACTTTTTTATTGCAAATTGAGTTTTTGTTTTAGGTGGTGGTCTGTCTACTTTACAGTTTGACGTTTGTTTTGTTTGATAAAATCCTCACGCCGCTGCTGAAACCGTTCACATATTGTTCATTTGACACGGCTATTCCAATAAACGTTTGTCATAAATAAGAGATACGCCGGTATTCCCTTCTCCTATTAACGGTCACTAATGCCGAGCCTGATTGTTGCATTAAAGATTCAGTGTGAACGTGGAGCAAAAGCAAAGAATGAAAAAGAAGAAACGCGCCCTCACTCTGTAGTAAACGTGTTGCAATTATCACGGCTAAATTATTTGTGATTAACTGTAATATCCCAATAATGCATCTGCTTCACAACTGCTGACTCTTTAAAAATACAACACAAAATCAGTCATAAAAAAAGATATTATGCAACTATTATAGCTTTGTCCTTCATTAAAAGAAAAAACACTGAAGGAAGAGGACGACCGTTACCTTTTTCTGCACAATCTGGAGGCAAAATGGGATTTATATCGGTTTGGAATCATCACAATCATACAAAACCAAACACAACTGTTGTCTACCCTTTTATTCTGATTTTATTCATGATATTAGTGTTTTTTTTCTATCCCTAATTCAGAGAAAAGGGGGAGAAAACAGGCAGACCGTTAAATGGCGAACCTGCTCCAGTGTCAGAAGTTAATTTGACGTCCTGACGCCGTGATGGACAGATCCAATTGGTATAGTTTAATTTCAGAAAATAAATACATAAATAAATAAATAATGATGCCTTTGCTGTCTGTATAAGAAGAAAAAAGCAATTTGTCGCTTTGGAGTTTCATTTTAATTTAGTAAAACTGAAAATGAAATGCCATCTGCAGTAATAATATGCTTGAGAGAAAAACTATCAGAAGTATTAGAATGAGATCGGCATAAGATGGTGGTGTATTAATCCTAATGGTACTGGAAGTCATTATTCTTACAAGTAAAACACTGGAATTAGCATTAAACCTTAACAATGAGCAAGCGTAAAAACAAAATAGAAAAAAAACAAAACAAAAACATAAAAGAAACACCTGAACTTGATGCCATTTTGCAGATAGTAATGTAGAGTTTTCAGAATTATCCGTCTAAAATCTAACGCCCTGTGGACACTGCAGTGGTGTGTTGATAAACATATATATTTTACTGTCTGCATGTTGACTTTTTCATTGCACATAAAAGAGCCACCGTGCAGGGCAGCGGGGGTTTGACGGCTCTTATAACTTCAGTACCGAGTCCACGGTGCCACACAGTTGATATTCAAGGCCACAAGATGACAGCTCTCTAAATGTTATATCTGAAAACATGTGTTGCTCTGGCAGTTATTTCAGCCGCCGTATCCTTGGCAAAATCAGCACCTCTGCACCTGCCACGGCTCAGAGCTGCTGCAGAGACTTCAGCAGTATGTTCTGACAGGACTTTAACAGCACATATTCAGCGTAATAAACACCTGCTGTACATCAGCATACGTTTACAGAGTAATTGTGTTTTACCACTTATATACCTTAACCGTATAAGTGTATGAAGGTGTAAAAATAGCTGGATATACTGTATATACTTTCTCCATCAGCTCTTTCCATCCACCCCTGCAGGGGTTTACCGTCACTGTTGGAAGAGTTAATGATTAAATTAAATAACATAAAACACTTAGTGTCCAAAAGGCTATTTCAGACCTATACTATATCTTCATTAGTTGTCGTATATACAGTATTAACCACTGAGATGCCTAAGACGCCTCATGTAAATGAATGACATAGTTTTACAGCGTGTTTGTCCCATTTACACAGTGTATGTGGCTGAGGGTGCGCAGCTGTCGGCTGCGTCTCTAATGCTGTACTTCAGAGCAGGTGATGGATGGCACAGTAAGGACACAGTCCCTGGCTTCATTCATCACACACAGACAACCTCTTGGGCTGGTGGCCCGGTGACAAATGAGGACTGGAGTCCCATGCTGGGGGGTGCACAGGCCAGAGCCGCTCCGGAGGAAGGCAGGATTTAGTCCAAAAGGACAGACACCTCTTGTATTTGATCTTCCTCTGTTCTCCCCAGGCGGAGCATTATCCCATACTTCATAAAACACCTTTGAACTTTTGTCTTGAGGAATGTCTTGCATGACAAATCGCTCTTTGCACTTTAAGCCGGGTTCAAAAAGGGCCCAAATTGGTACTTAAAGTGTGCAGAGAGAGACAGATGCTCTGAAGGAGGCTGTGGAGACTCGTGTCAAAGAATTACATTTTACATTTGCAGCCGAGCGCAGGCAGAGAAGTGATTCTATTTGAAGCACCACATCAACCGCAGGCTTCAATGCATATTGTTAGAAGTCTTTTGAAATGGGAGGAGAATGCCAGTTTTAGAGCAGAAAAGTCACATTAACTTACCCATCTAAGCCAAAGCTCTCAGAATGATGCTATTTAAAAGGTAGCCATTTTCAAACTATTACATAATGCTCTTTATATTAAGCTATGGAGTCAAATATTAACGTCAGCTTGAATGTAAATGGAAGCTCAAGTCACAATTGCTGGTCTAGGTCTCATGTGTTTTCATTCAACTGCTCACCTTTTCATTGGGGCTTTACACTGAAGCAGATGGTGATTTTTATGCCGGATGCCCTGCCTTATGCACATTTAACGAGAATAAAATCATCTGCGTGCACTTAAGACAAACACATACTGGCAAATACACCCTGTACTGAACATATGCAATGGTCCCACAGTGAAACTATCCCATTTTTGGCTGCGATTTTTAACAAGACTCCTGGTGAGCAAATATCACACACGTCTGCCAAATGTATGTGCGGGGAGGCGGCGGGTTCAGTAGCACAGTTTGTATCTTTATGTCGCTCATTGTAGATACGATTATATTTGCTCGAACCTCAATAATCACCACTGCATAAAGTCAAGACAGAATAAATGTGTGTTCGTTTAAACAACATAACATTTTTAGGTCTTTAAATTGATCTTTACGACAAAAACGTCACAAACTAGTGGCTGTTTGTGTCAGCGCTATAAGCCGAGATTAAAGGTTGAGACAAATTATAGAAGATTTTCCAAAAACGAAGAAGAAGCAACCGGATTTACAAGACAGTATCTGGTCGTCATGTCTGTCCCACAACCCCCACACATGTACCACAGTCTCTATAGTAACACGCTCCATCCACACTTTGTCCCGCTTTAATTATGAGTCGACTTTGACTGACTTTGGAGCTTAAAATGTCCGTTCCCCAAATGCAGACGAGTTCATAAAGCCTAAACTTCTTATCGCACTGGCTACACGATTTGCCAGACTACTTTTGATAGCTTTTTCCCAAACTCTTTGATTCACTCGAGTCCCCCGCCTCTTTCCCTCATTAGCCTTATGAAGACGGCCTCACAAATCATGTTTGGTTTGATGTTTGCACATGTTATTGATTTTCCTGAGTGCTTTGGCAGCTAAATAATCACAGCTCATATATTGCCTCGGATGCAAGTTTGTTGACAGAGCTGGAGCTTGTTTATTATGCTTTGCTTTGTGAGTTTTTTTTGTTAATTTAGATTTTTAAACTGAAGTCATGATCAAACAATGAGGGAAATATGCAGAATATCTATAAGTATTAGCAGTACTCTGAGTTATAGATTGTATTAGTGGTGCAATACTACTATTTAAAAACTTGATTTCAGCAGGAAAACGCTCAATAAAGTATATATTTTCACCATAAAATAAAAGTGGTCTCTTTAATATCATGAGGTCTTTTATTAGTTCTGGTGTATTTTACCCTTCTACATTTTTCAGGGACAGTATTTTTGACAGCCTTAATACTACAAGGACTCATTCCTTCGCTTTTTTATCTGGTCTTGTAGTTTTTTTGTATAGATCAGATGCGGAGAAAGGCTTCAGTCCTTGGTGTCCTCCAGACCAATGCCACTTTCACACAGGGGATGTTTTATATTATAATTCTAATGTATCGCTCCAGTGAATATCCACAGGATGTTCAGTCGACACATGTGCTCAGCGTGACAGGTCATACCTCCAGACGTAATCATGCAAGACCATTCTACTGCCGAATTTGGACAAAAAATCAAAATATATATATAAAAACACTGACTACTAATACTTTCTTTGTGCATTTATTTTTAGTCTCCTGCACATTTTAGGCTTTATCTGTTATGGAATTAAACTATATTTTGCATTTACAGATGTTTGTTATAGCTTAAAAATCATGCTTTTCGTTGATCAACATTTGCAGACAACCAAGTGACAAACCCCCACCAGAAAAGTTGCATAATGCACCTTTAACAAATTGCTGTCGATAACAATAATAACTAAAACCTAAATAAATTAAAATGTCTATGTAATCCCTCAGTTGTCCAGGTCTGGTCCATAGCAAAAGGCAAAATAAAAAAATCTGACAGATTTATAATTGTGTTTTTTGCAGTACATAAATTAAAATAAAGTTATGGCTGGAAGACTTATCTTAGTGAACTGGGGGAAAAAATAACAAACTCCAATTTACATTAATCTATTGTATGACATAATGAAACATGTCCAGATTTGAACGTAGAGTGAAAGTCGACACTTTTCACTTGATCTGGAGACAAACAGGTGAATATGTAAGTATAGAGTTACCTGAACCCTGCCCCCTCCCTCTTTTATTTTAATTATTTTATTCTATTTTTTTACTACCTGTCTTTTATCTTCTTTATGTAATTACTTATTATTATTATTATTATTATTATTATTATTATTATTATTGATAATATTAATATCTTTATTTAATTTATTTTTTTTAATTGTATGTATTTTTATTTATTTAATTCATTTTTATTATTTTATATATTTATTTATTTTTTATTCTATTTTACCTATTTAAAAATAATAATAAAAAAAAATAGTTTTGAAAATTGCTATGTAAGAAAATAGTCTGGTGGTCCTGAGCTGTATACTTATATATTATATAACCTACAAGTCAAAAACAATATAGTCAAAAATATAATAATAAAAAAATAAAATGAATTGCTTTTTTAAAAACAAACCAGCTCATTTCCTCACGTAAATGCAAACATAATAATGCTCTGTGTGCTTTAATCTCTTTACTAAATGCACGTGACCTTTAATGTATAACAAAAGCTTGGAAATTATGCAAAACAAAGGGATTCTTGTGAAGTACCAATTATCACATGATAATCTAAATTGCGATCTCTGCTGGTAATAACAGATAGTGTAAAATATCCATATTCTGAGCTTATCACATGGAGAAAGAGCTGATTTCACCCTGTTCTGCCATTATTCCACCTCCATCATCTGTGTTTGTAATGGATTCTGCTTTATCCGCAGATCTTCATTCTAATGCCCATATCACCAAACACACGCAATTAGTATAAGAATGTTTCTAATGGTACGAAACCTCATCTTGCAAATGTATTTTCGTGTGGTAGCCTGAGCTGACACACTGCAGCAATTAAGTGGAAGGAACAAAGGCTACAGGAGTTGTTTTTCCCATAAAGGGTTTTCAGGAGAATGTTGGAAATGGCCACATTGTTAGACTCGACTGGTGGGTTTAGTCATTGTGCGCTTGTAGAAAACACTACTGGATATTGTACTGAAAAGTTGCTAAGCAGATCCAGTGAAACAATATAGAGCAATTTTCAGTTGTTTGAGCAATAACAATGGTGTTTTACACAGGGGTTTGGCTGGAACTGCGACGACTACAGGGATAGAGATGGTTTTATAGAGGAACTTCTCAAATATAGGTCTGTTTTTATGGCTGTGTTAGGAAGGGCACCAGGAGTAAAAACAAAAACAAACACTCCAAATGATAGTCTAACCCTAGTATATTCCTCTCACCAGTTTCTTGAGGTTTCTTGAAGTTCTTAGGTCACAGTTAGATCTAATATGATGTATTTTCTTGCTGTTTTTCTCACTTAAATAGATCAACACGACAGGACAGTTACAGCTCGTCTTTTTATTCACCGACTCAACTCTGTCCTTTCTCACACCTGAGCAGATTGACACTTTTACCTTTATCGGTTTGTTCATCAAATGTGCCGGACCACAACAATAGAAACTGATATTATCATGAAGAAAGTAAATGTAATGTATTCAAACATAATATATATAATAACATGTAATAATAATGCAAAATACTAATGACCCAAATTAATGTTAATACATAAAATAATATAAGTCAAAGGTTACGACAGTTTACTAGAAGACACAGAATTTATTGTATTTTTTTATGAGCTATTTTGTTCCTTTGTACAAATTCTCCTGTAATGAAAATATGTTACTAAGTTCAAAGTGAAATGATTTAACAGAGAATGTCCCATTTCAACATTACATTTTCATTCATTTTACATGTCATTTATCTATCTATCTAGCTCTCTATCTATCTATTTATTATTTATTTATCTATCTACTTAATTATCTGTTTTTCTATTGATCTATCTATTTATTTATTTATTTATTTTTCTATCTATTTATTTATTTTTCTATCTATTTATTTATCTATCTATTTATTTTTCTATCTATTTATTTATCTATTTATCTATCTATCTATTTATTTATTTTTCTATCTATTTATTTATCTATCTATTTATTTTTCTATTTATTTGTTTTTCTATTTATTTATTTGTCTATCTATCATTTATCTATTTATTCTTCTATCTATTTATTTATCTATTTATTTTTCTATCTATTATCTATCTATTTATCTGTCTATTAATTTTTCTATTTATTTGTTTTTCTATTTATTTATTTATCTATCTATTTATCTATTTATTCTTCTATCTATCTATTTATTTATTTATCTATCTATTTATTTATCTATCTATCTATTTATTCTTCTATCTATTTATTTATTTATCTATCTATTCTTCTATCTATTTATTTATTTATCTATCTATTCTTCTATCTTTATTTATTTATTTATCTATCTATTTATTTTTCTATTTATTTATTTTTCTATTTATTTATTTTGACACATATCAGGTACACTTAAAGCACATTTCACAAATTTGTAATTACTTAAGCTCGAAAAAGGAGTGAAAAGAACAAAACACCTCACCTCTATCTTCCATTAGGACATAAATTAAATGTTTAAGTTTCCTATTCAGTCAAACATGATCTGACATTTTAAGCGTTAAGTTTCATTTGTGTAAAAATATAAAATTCCTCATTTCTTGTTCATAATTCCGTCAGTGTGGTCAGATCAAACCGCTGCAGCAGCCTCGTTCTGCGTATAATAAACTATAAATGTGTTGACTGAGCGACGCCTCTCCGCTGCTGCGCTCCGTGATGTACAGTATTTTGTGTTGGAGTGAAAACACGGCCTTCACCGGCAGAGTTACATTCAGTCATCATGATCCATAACCCCGCCGGCCCATGCTGCGGATGGAGGATCGAGGTCCAAACCCGCTGATCGAAAGTGAAGTGGAGACTGCACCAGCTCAGAGCGAAGCCGACTCTGCTCCGTCAAACCTGTCTGTGCAGATGGAGGAGGACGTCCTGTCATTTGTCCACGTTCACATTAGACCTGTCAGCGGGTTTAGTGGGGAAAAATCTCCTGCTAAATGCATTTTTAACCCTAATAACCTAATAACCCCGGAGAGATTGAGGTTAAAGTTCAGTTTATTGTCCCCATAAACAAATTTCTCCTCCGCAATTTGACCCATCCTAAAGATCTTGAGCTGCTTCGTCAGGACGACAGCACTTTAGCTGCAGGATTTTAACTTTGGAGCATGTAAAAAGTGATGTATCGTCCCTGGAATGGTTTACGTTTTGAAGATATGCAAGTAAATAGCTTAAGAAAACAGTTAAAAAGCTGCAAAAAGATACAAATAAAACGTCAAAATGCGCTTTAAATGTAAAGAATTGAATAGGATTTGCCAGAAATACTCAAACTTGAACATTTACAGAGCTGTTTTAGCACATTTCTGTTATCGTTATTGGGGTAATAACAAAAATACCATTAAGATTATTCATTTTTGTGTATATATATCGCCCACTCTTACTCGATTGCTACTCTGCTTTTCAATGAGCTCCCTATTGTTTATGTGAAATAGGGATCTTTTTGTTATCACTGGCTGTTATCCTGCAGGAAATTAGGTTGCCGTGATGTTGCTGCTTCAGTTCCCACCCAACGTTTAAACACACAAATAGTTTTGCGTTGCACCGTGCGTCTACGCCAGCCAAAACTCTGCATCACGCTTTTAAACGTTTTAAACAAGACGACAAAACTAGAAATTCTTGCTCTCAAATTCTCGTTTACAGTGTTGCGTTGACCTTGCGACTGACAGAAACACCCGCGTTTACGTTTTACAGATGACAGATAGTTTTACATAATCTCGTTTTTACACCCCATATTTTATCCAACCTTTAATGATCCATGTCGTTATTAAAATATGTGCTCACTTACCATCACAGAGCGCCCAAGCTACAAGGACGTTCACGCTCTCCTCACAGTAATACCTACCTCTCCACTAAAAATCGCTTTATGGACACCAAAGCTCTTCAGAAACCAACCCCCCCCTACACCCTCGTCGTCCTCCGCCGCCGTTGCAGCAGTAATGGCGCCGGCCGGGTGCAGGGACCTCATCAGCAGAAGGTGTATTACCTCTGAGGGTGTCAAGGAGAGTGCTTGTGGGAGCTTGTACCTGAGTCAAGGGCCAGAGCATGTAAAGGGGATTTCTCACTGTTTGCTCCGCTGCGCTAACTGCCACCGGCTAGCTTAATTGTCATTGGCAGCTGCGATAGTTGGTCATAATGATACATAATGTGGACCGTATTAGACGCCGGTGACATTTGCTGTGAGCTCGTGGCGTAAGAGATGCATGTACGGGGGTTTAACGCATTAAGAGAAGTCAGATGGCTCGTACTGATATCAATATGTCACTTAGAAAATGGGTATGATTACTTTAGGTTGCGGTGGAAATAAGCGAATTATGTTGAATTTTAGCCGTGCCATTAGCTTTGCATAAAACGGAGATATCGGACTGGCCATTTGAATAATTATTTAAAGTGGATGTAACATTGAAAGCGCTATTTTAGGGGTTCGTTTGCATTGATAACGGGATACTGAAGGACAGCGAATAGCCTAGACACTACAGGAAATAACATGTATAATTAGAAACGGACAATTTTACGTAAAAATTCATCATTGCGCAGTTAGATTATCAACAAAATCCACTCATTTGCCCATCTACAGCTACAAATCTTTGGCAAAACTGCATTTCTGATACCTCTGATCCAATCCAAAGCGTAAATAATATGTCTAATCTACATCTAAACGCTATATTTGCCTTTACAGCTAAAAGAGTTATCCAAAAACATGTATCGAATGCGTTGACAGTCGCCTTTTCGATGTGCGCTGCCGGAAACTTAACAGAAACACGCGGGGGTTAGCTTTAGCTGCTGGCTGGGGTCGAAATGACATCTCCGTACTCTGGTATTACCGAAGATCATTTGAAATTCAGTCGCAAGTGTTCCTCGGAGTGACAGCTGTAAAGACGAAGGGAATCTAGCGATATGTTGCGGTTGGTGTTAAAGTAATAGCACTGGAAATATCAGCATGGGCCTGTCACATCTGTCACAGAGATACACAGCCAGGAGTGCGCGTTTAATCTGCATTGGTATAAGGCTTGTATTGTGCTCTTGGAACTACCACCTTTTATCAGGACTAGCTGTATAACTTTATGCTTATTAGATATGGCCAGAAGTCACTTTTTATATGTTTTGCTATTGCAGAATTTCAACTTAAGCTGCAGCAAACCCACCTAACTCTTGGGTCTGGGTCGTATCGTATCGCTGGTGATATACTTTGATACGTGACGTCATGAAATTTGGAATATTGTCGTTTAAATCCACGTACACCGGAGCTGATTTTCCTCTCCGTCGCGGACACAGATCACGGCAAATCGCTAAAGCTACAGCCACGTAAACACTGAGTAGAACCAGACAGTAGCTATAACGTAAACAACCCTAAACTGTAGCGCTAAAGTAAGTACAAATGTTATAAAATCCACATTAACCCTGTAGCGTCCCTGCTATCGCTGCTGATGGATTCGTGGTTGCTGATTTTCCATTAGCGCAGGGGAGTCAAACACATTTTCATCAAGGGCCACATCAGCAAAACGGTCACATGTAATGCAAATAAACTACTTTTTTAACTTGTTCATTAACCGTCTCCGTATTTATTTTTTATTCGAGTTACAAATATTACATATACATTTCCATAGATGTAAAAATATGGCTGTGTAGCTGTATCTCCTGATAAACTGACATTTTAAGACAGTCAAACCTTTTAATTTATCTTGTTGTGGGCCACATAAAATGACGTGGGGGGCCACATTTAGCCCGGGGGCCTTGAGTTTGACACGTGCATTAGCGTAACTCCGCAACCAATTGTGATCTCATTATTTTACCAAAGATTACAAACTACAAATACAAATAAGCTGCAGAACTTCAGATATTTTTTTGTAGACTCCAAAAAATATGACCTGGCAAAATCAATGTCTTAGCTGCAAAAACGCCTGACTTTTTTTTTATAGAAAGAGCTGTAAAAACCTAACCCTAAGTACAATCTGCATAATCTCTTGTATAAATGTTGATTATCGTTCATATATGTCATTTAAAGTGTTTCTGAGCTGGCCAGATTTAGTTTTTTCATTGTTTTCTTACATAAAAGCTACTCAAAAGTACATTCGTTTTTTTATATTTTTCTTCTACTTAAACTGGTATTACACACTTATTTGACGCATCGATGGAAAAATAAGGATGGATTTGTAAAATGGAGGTAGTTGTGTGAAAAAAAGGGCAAAAGTACATGTTGATACTTCCTTTAACATGATTTTTATGGCTAAAAATAGAAAAAAAAAGTCTAGGCGAGGTATAATGGTCTATAATGTGCTCAGACCTTAAAGGGTTAAGTCAAATATGTTGCAAATTTCTCTTTTCACACTGTGATAAACATTGTACGCCATAGTTTCCTGACCTTTTGACCTCTGATGCATCCTCCTTGATCACCCGATGTAACTGATTTGTGCATTGAAAAGCAGAAATTACATAACGAAAGCATCAATCAAACAAACTTGCACATGGCACCACCACATTCATTCTGATGTATTACTTTCAAAGCACCTCGGCTCTAAACTGGTATCTATTTATATACTCTTGGGATTGAACCAGCGGGACCTTATGCCAGTCGATGTTGGCTCGAGCCCACATTCTCCAGAAGGATTACTGTATTGTAAATGTGTCTGCAGTATGAGTGGTGTTGTGTGTATGTGTGCAATGGGGCAGTGAGGACAGGAGTAATAATATAACTGGGATTGCCTTTAAAGCCACAACCTTCTCCTGTCCTTTGTCCTGGCCACAGGTCTCCCCCCAAAGTGAGATCACAGAAGGATTTGGTCATCTCTGGACTGGTATTGCTTTTTGGGGTTCAAAACATTGAATAAACCTAAAGTGCAGAAAGTTTGACCTGTACTTTTAACTTGTTCAACAATCTGTAACTTTTCAAGATTAATATTTGTTTTCAACTTTTGCTGCTAGTGAAGTCGCAGATAATATATAATAATATGGCTCCTGTCATATTTTTAAACTAATTTTTAAGTATTAATCTCATCTGCAGATATACAGATTAGTCTGATTATTTTTTCCAATAATGATAATCACAATCATAATAATAATCATAATAATCAATAACAACAACAATAATACCAATAACAATACATAAATACACAATAAAGACTAAATAAATACATAAATAATAATAATCATAATACTCATAATAATAATAATACATAAATGCACAATAAAGACAAAATAAATACATAAATAATAATAATCATAATACTCATAATAATAATACATAAATGCACAATAAAGACAAAATAAATAAAAATAACCATATAGAAATAATACAATGTAATGAAAATAATAATAATAATACATAAATACACAATAAAGACAAAATAATTAAAAATAAACATAGAAATAATGAAATGTAATGAAAATAAAAATATAATAAATGATGATAATAATAATAATAATAATAATGGATACACAATAAAGACAAAATAAATAAACAACAATAAACATAGAAATAATACAATGTAATGAAAACAAAATATAATACATAAATTAATAATAATGATGATAAATAATAATAATAATTATAAAAAAGTAAAATAATGAAAGTAATCCCATCCAGGTTTGAATAACTTCCACACAGTAATTGCAAATTTCCTCCATCAAAAAACATCAACAGAAATGGCATTACACATATTCATTGTGTGGTTAGGACATTTCAGTACTTTTTTACTTAAATACTCCAAACATGTGCATATTTGTAGCTGTGGTCTTTATGTATAGCATCATTTCTGCATTACCGTTACTTTACTTGTGTTCTTCACTGATCAATACAGATACATCAGTATCGCTGGTAAAACTGGAAACAGCCATGAGACATATTTAGACAAACACTATTTAATTTACCAGGAATGAGACGGAACGTGACATCAGTATATTTATAAATACAAAAAACGGAGCAAGGCCAATGTGGGAATCATGTCATGAGCCTTTAGTTTTTAGTTTATAATTCATATATATTATTGAAAATGAAAAGGTGAACGCCGCCGTAACTGTACAATTACCTCTCGTCTGGCCCTATGGTAAAAACTGTGAGGCAGCTTAAAGTGTGCATAGACTTCTTGTGATTTAACCTCCGCTCCGCTTTTCGCTACACTTTCTTTGCTGCAGCACATCGCCATGGCAACTGATGGTCAGGCTCACTAGCGCTTTCTGGTCCTGAGAAAAAAAAACGAAAAAAAAAAAAACACTCAATAAAACAAGGATGCATGATATGAGAGGGAAAAATATGCACAAGCAACTCAAGAGACAACGCTTTTATACACGGAGAGATAAAGGTGATGGAGAAGATGTTTAAGTGTAATTATTGTCTGTGTGTTAAGCTGTTTAAATTGAAAAAAATGTCTAAAATAGGAAAAAAAATGACCACTTACTTTCTTGCCACAACAATATACACATGTTATTTTGCTATTTGAGTATTTAGCACATAAACATAAATAAAATACTTCAATTTATATAAAGGATATTATATAAAGTCAGTTTTTTGAGCTTTTTTACTTGATTGTAATGTCAAAACAGGCCTGAAGTGATGTTATATTTCATCCATACATATTTGAATAAACTTGCGATCTCTTCTAGGCGCTATTCAAACCCTCGTTACAGTTTAAGTACAAGCCTACGCCTCTTGTACAAAGCTCCGCCCACAGGAACCTCTCAGCAGCATCCTCCACAGCCATTTTCCACAAATAAATATGTGTATTAGCAGAACGGATGCTGACTGTGCTAGCATTCTGAAGGAAGAGCAAGGGAGGGCAAGAATCAGTGTCAAAAACAAAACTGAAATGAATCATTTTCACACATTCTTTTTAGCGATTATGGCATTTTCAAAAAAATAAAAGGTAACATGTTGATCTAAATATGTTGTGTTAACAGTGAATACCCCTTAGAGGTTTATTACACTCATTTTAAGTCCAGTTTAGTTGATATTTTATGTAAAAAATAGCACATTTACATTAGTTTTTGAGAAGATGCCTGTGTAATTCCTCAGTTGTCCACGTCTGATCCACAGTAAAAGGCAAAGTTAAATCTGTCAACTGGACAAAAAGTTGTAGGAAAGACAAGACAATCTTTCCTTGAACAGGAAATCATCAACTCCATGCTCAAACCCAAAGCAAACAAGGGAAACCAAGAGAACAATAGGGCGAGGCAGACAGATATAAAAAAATGTCCAGCAATAATTTGACCAGAAACGAAGAAGCAACTTGAACGAGCAGTGAAACGTCTTCACTTCTACAACTTTTTGTCCAGTTGACGGATTAAACTTTGGCTTTTACTACATTTACATTACTGCAATAAAGACGTGTTTGTGTGATATACTTTTTGCGTTACCTGACAATCCTTTTACTATCGAACTGAGATAAAAGAGCAACATCCCGCAAGAAGATTCTCAATGACATCTGTGTAATCCGTCAGTTGTACAGGTCTGTTTTTAGTAAAAGTTAAATCTGAGAACTGGACAAGAAGACGTTGCAGTGAAGACGTTTTGCTGCTCATCCAATCCGCTTCTTCAGTTCTGGTCAGATTACTGCTGGACACTGCCTTCTCCACGATATTGTTATTCCATTGACACCATCTTGCGTTGTGTCTCGTGCGTATTATGTCCCCTCTGCGTTCATCCCTTGCTCTAAATTGTATATTGCGACGAACATACGCGTGTCAGCAGATTATTGCTGTAAAATCTCGCACATAAATCACCTTGTGGATAATTGCATCACATCTCCGTTATTGCGCCCGTGACATTTCCCTTATCCTTTAATGTGAGTATAATAGAAGCCTAACATTAAATCCAGTGCGCTTGTCCCCAGTAGATAATGGACTAAGTGGGTAATTATGAGTTAACTGGATGTCTTTGAGATGGAGAGGCTCAGCAGTGACCTCCATGTTTGAAGATTGTCACTGGTGGCTGGTAATGACTTCAATTTACGCTTTATACTCAAGTAAATTCTAAAACACACATTTTTAACACCTGTTATTACAGCGTCCTCTCTGCTTGCCTTCACTTAAGTAACACAACTAGAATAGAAACGTGTATGAATCTCTGCCCACGTACAGTAAGTCCTATCTATGTGCTACTAATATTGTTGTTTGGGGCGACGGTAGTTCAGCGGATAAAGTGTTTGTCCAATGATCTGAAGGTTGACTGTTCAAATCTGCTCTTTCTACACTGCCTGGCCCAAAAAAAAGGTCACACACTCTAATATTTGGTTATTACGTCGCTCATTCGTTGTGGCAGTGTTTCGATTTCGCTTCTGCAGCGTCACAAGATTTATTTCCATCCAGTGTTGCATTAATTTTCCACCAACATGTTGCATTGATGCTGGTCGAGTCTGACGCTGCACAAAGCTTCTCCAGCACATCCCACAGATTCTCAATGGGGTTAAGGTCTGGACTCTGTGGTGGACAATCCATGTGTGAAAATGACGTCTCATGCTCCTGAACCACTCTGTCACAATTTGAGCCCGATGAATCCTGGCATTGTCGTGTTGGAATATGTCCGTGCCATCAGGGAAGAAAAAAACGATGGAAATTGATGGAATAACCTGGTCATTCAGTCTATTCAGGTTTGAGCACAGACTGTTGCTGAACCTGGAACGGACCAACTGCAGCAACAACAACGTTTTTGCTTGGTTAAATCCAGGTGGTGACTTTTTTTTTTTTTTGGCGAAGCAGTGTAGCTGTGGAGAGGTTCGAATCCCACTCTCACCGTAAATAATCATAATCATAATCATAATACATAATCATAATGCATAATCATAATACATTTTATTTGTTCTCAAGGTCGCTGTACATCAAGACACCAAAATAGTACAATACAAGATGAAACAGTGTAAAATGATTAAAAATACATTTAAAAAACAAATATAAATTAAAGCAAATATAGATTAAAAGACAGTGCAGTTATGGTCAGAGAGGTCACGGAGAGAAGGGTGAGAATATCACGGGTAGAGCGGTCAGATCCAGTGACCCACAGGTTGGCAGTGTGCACTTGACCCACCTCACCCCACTGTCTGCGTGCTCTGTGTATAAATGTGCGTGTGAATGGGTGAGTAGTTCCTTGATGTAAAGCGCGTTGAAGGTGGAAAAGTGTTATATAAAAGATAAAATCACCTTTGAATTTGTCAGGTTACTATTTATTTATTTATAATTAAACCCTGGGCTACCTGACTTTATTCTTTTAAAGGACTCAATGTTGTGTTTTCTGTCAAAGTATAACTATATTTTTAACTGCGCGCTGTCTTCATCTAATAATATATATTTTACCAATCACAAACCTGGAACTGCGAGCGAGAGTTCAGTGGCAGAATTGACTTTGCTTTGGTGGTCCACTCCATTTCCCGACGTGCCGCAGGATTTGTGAGCGTCGGAACAAGTTAGATAGTTTAAAAACCAGGAAATACAGCGTTAATTGCTTCATTTTCCTCATCTTTTTCCTCGGATATGTGCGTCTGTGAATGGGTCTTATCTTGAAGCTGTGGGAAGAGCCTGTCGCCCTCTCCCACTCCTGTCTATGGGGTCGATCACTCTGTCGCCCTCCAAGAGAAACCCAATCACTAAAGCTCCTCCGATTACTGCTGATGGACCACATCTATCCATAGCCACATTTGAGGCAAGGACACGGGCAGACAAAGGGCGGAGAGAGAAAGACGAGGAGAAAAGCCGTGGCGAACAGCGCGTTGAACTTTGCCAAGACTGATGCACAACTTATACGCGAGTGTGCATTATTAATATTGACCACTTAGACAAGAATAAAGAAGCATTTATTCTCAGAGCGACAACCCTGAATTAATCATGGGGCAGTTCTCCTCTTGACTCTCTGGATGTAAATGACAGATGTTGCACTGCATGGAAAAGGTCACAAACTCTTTAATATCGCAGCTTCTGTTCAGGACATTTTAAAGTTTTTTAGAAAGTTATACTAAATTATTGTTTTACCTGTCCTCTTGGGGCTTTTTTTCTACATATACAGCGATTATATTTTGCAGAGGTCACTATCGAAAGTCATCTCAACAGCACACACCGATTTGCATAAGGATTTGACATATCCTCTATTCGTACAGTAAACAAACCAGAATTGTCAATACAACTATTATATGTTTGCATTATTATGGAAGAGCTTTTGCATTGCAGCTGGTAGAGGAAGTCAAATGTCTTGCCCAAGGGCACAGCGGCAGTATGGATTATGCTATGCAATCTAGGTGCATGAATAAATTGCCAGCTTTATGGTTATAGCGGCAGTTGAGCTACAGCCATGTTTCCCCTTTCAGTTTGATTGAATTGTGTTTGTTTGTTTTCTCTTTCCAGTGAAATATGTAAATGGTAATTCTTTTGTTGGAGGTTCAAACTGTCTATCCTGTGGCTGGTGGGGAAAAACGCTCAACCCACTTAACTTGTATTACCGAAACACTCTTAAATATACAGCACATATGGTATATAATATCTGAATTATATGAATAAATTACCCAGCTACAGTCTGTTGTTTTTGTTGGAGCAGAAAAACACACCATGAATGCTCCAAATAATGGGAATTCTCTTCTTCCCATGGCTCTGTAGATCTGCCTAACTCGCCTCAGGCATCTAAGGCTCCGTGCACCCTGTATATTCTTATTATTCCACATACATCCACACACTATATACATTTGCTATGTGCTTTATACTGCTGGTTTCACACTGGTCCCTGTGGGTGCTCAGGTAAAGGCTGAAAACACTGTTCCCCTCAGGAGCTCAAGATGCACTGAGCTAGATGCTACAAAGACTATTTATGGGCCATATAGACAGCATAAGATTACATAGAGTTTACGTTTAGTAGTTGATTTTCACGTCGTATCTTGTATATGTTCACCCATCGGAAACTGGATCTTATTTGTTGAACAATAGTGGACTGATCTGGTTTGTACAATCCTCTATAGGAAAGACAATGGCACCTTTAGAGACACCCGGGTCGTGTCTCAATTTGACGGTTGCACACTTTGTCAGCTGCGTTTGAAGGGCACTTTGAAGGGCACTTTGAAGGGCGTGATAAGGCCCATTCCATTTCATGCACCCGACGAACGCAGCCAACAAATCTGCCCTGCGTTTCCAGCGTTTCCAGCGTTTCCAGGAAGATCGGCCATGAACGAAGCGTGCATCCCAGCAGACTTCACACACTGCTATATCCCATCATGCACCGCGCATCACTTCTTCTAAAGCATGTTGTCTTAAAGTTATGTAATACTAGCTGCAATTGGGAAAAAAATCACCCCAAACTTTATATTTGCCTGTTGATATTCAAAGGGAAAGATTAATTCCTTACTTCATTCAATCTAAACAGAAATAAACGGCTACGATGATGACACCCTGACTCTTCTTAAATGAAATGATAAAGAATTAAAAATAAAACTGTAATTATGTCAGTGTCCATTTTACACGTTTAGCTCATTAGTTAGCAGGCGTCATGGTTGATAGGCGAAGTAGCGTAACACAGACAGCGGTTGACGTACGCTCCATGGCCTGTCCCATTTCGTCACGGCCTTTGCGGTCGACGGAGGAGTACCCTTCGTCGACCAGGTACTTCGAACAGTACTTTAAAGTGTGCAACTGTCAAATTGAGACACAGCCCTAATGTTTGAAGTATTGCTATTTAACATGAATTTATAGTTAAAATATTAAAATATAAAGTTTTTTAAATATGTGGATCACTACAGGGAACATTCCATCGTACTCACTGTTATAAATTAAATGCACTACACCAGGAGTCTCAAACTCGTGGCCCGGGGGAGATGATATTTTGTGGCCCGCAGGACAATATGAAAGTTTAATGTTAGTGTGGCGTTACCATGTTGTGTGTAGAAGCTTCCTCTAAATCTGTAAACTCCAAACACACGTGTCACTCGCGCTGTGGTTGGCTGTTTGTACTCCCGCCACAAAAGAGTCAACAAATGTATATCCACACCCAAACTCTGCCTCTTGTGGCCCTCAGTTATTTTGAGTTTGAGATCCCTGCGTTACACTATGACATGTCGTAGATGTAGTTCTGCTGTCCAAATAATCCACGTATTGATTAGTCTGTCTATTCTTTCTTTTAACTATACATAATCTAAGCTCATACGTGCACAAATCCCTGCAGTTTGACATATATCCTAATCACAATAGTCAACAGGATTTAAAATACCATTTACCCACAGCTCAAGAGACCTTTCCACACCAACTTTCACTCACTCCCTGATACAGATCCCCTCTCTCACGTAGATTGACTCGTATGAGATGAGTCCGGCTCTGTTGTGTTCTGGGGTCCATCCGTCAGTGTCAGAGCTGCAGACTGACCGGCACACAGCGGTCAGAACACATCCTCACAGCAACAATGCACGAGCGCACACTGCACCTCTGCACACTGCGTTTGAGAACGTGCAAGCTCAGATAAAGTATGGATCACTTTATGCATGAAGTACACTGTTATTGACACGCAGTTATTACATTTTGGAGGTATTTTTGGTTGTGTTGATAAAGTTAGAAGTGTTATTTGTGGTAGAAGTCTCATATCTGTGGTTTTGCCCAATAATAACGCTCCTCTGTAAAATAAAACTGGTGCCTGTGATAATTTACTCATAATAATTTCACATTTTAAACTGGATTTCATAATTTATTTGTTTATTTTTTATCTGTTTTCAGTCCTCTTGAGCGTGAGTGTTTGGTAACTCCTCTTTAGACACTGGTTTACTTAAGTAATTCATTTTAATACGTTTAATTCTTGTAGATTTATACATGACATAGTAAATACTCGAGTTCAGTACAAATCTAGTGGATGCTTATTTCATCTCTGGATTTGACAAGCATTTCCCAGAGTAAAATCTCTTAATCTTTCAAAGCTTTTAGGAGTCTCCTCTTAATACACCACCATTATGTGTGCTGTTATCTCTACACACAGGCATTGTATATTCCCCTTGTAACCAGAAGCACAAAAGACACATTTTGGTCCGAAGCCGAGTTTTATCTTCGAGCCCTTAACACCAGCTGAGCTCCGGGACAGCGTGAGATCACTGGCCTCTTTTAGTGGGACCACATCTTAAGCTGCACGTCATTGCCTTTTAAAGCATTTTTCTGAAGAAACTGACCTCCAGCCAAACTCCGTGTCCTCTACCGGCACCGAACCGCTCACAAAACACAAATTAATCTGAATGAGAGCTCGCATTATAGTTTTTTTTTACATTTACACAACAGAACTCACTCGTCCTCTGATCCAAAGGTCAGCGGTTCGAATCTCGCTCACGGCATCAACATTGCTGGCAGAGTGGTCCAGTTCTCTGACCTACAGGTTGGCGATTCAGTCTCCGCTCCCGCAGATGAATACTGCTGTTGTGTCCTTGGGCAAGACACTTAACCCACCTTGCCCCGAGTGTCTGCGTGCGCTCGTGTATGAATATGTATGAGAATGGGTGAGCGATTCTTTGAGGTGAACTGTTTTGTTTCCCTTAAAGGTAGAAAAGAATGTGACTGTAACACATGACATAACACATATAAAATGAGAAATTCTCGCTGTACAAACTTCATATATACAGTGGTCTATCGTTTATCGCGGAGGTTATGTTCTAAAAATAACCCGCAGTAGGCGAAAGCTGTGAAGTATTAGCTTTATTTTACATTATTCTCTGTTTTTTGCTGTAAAACCCCTCACCACACACTTTATACACTTTTCTCACACAGGCGTTAACATTTTCTCACATTTCTCTCTTGTTTAAACTCTCTCAAAGTTCAAACCTTCGTAGGCGTCTTTGTCGGTGCAGAACGTTTCATCGACATTGTGGGTTTTGTCGGGGAGAAAACAAATTGCAAACATACAGCACTTCAGACTCACACTACGATCCGATGTTTATGTAAATTTGGCTGAACACAAGAAACTTTTCTGCAAAAACAATTATAAAGCCTTTGTTTTTTATTTACTGTAACTTATTCTCTAATCAGGAGGTGAACTTCTCGCTTTATCATATCATATTTTAATTGGTGGGATTAATTATGTAACATGTAACATCTTTGGTGTTAAAATCAGGGAAAACTGGCAGTGTAAAAGTGTTTTTCAAAAAGTTGTTGTGAGGTATTGTTGTTTCTCAGTGTCATGCCTGATCAGATGTATGTGCAGGGCCTGGGTCGGTGTCAGATTTATACCACATTCCCTATGGTTATGAGATAATTACTTTCTGCTCTTGTGACAGTCCTATTGAATTTAGATTAGAGCTGTAACAAACCTCGCGACTCCCGTTGACTTTGTGCATTACTGTTTGTCACTAGAATCTGTTCAAACCCCAATACTTATCTATTCATGGGACATATTAAACTTTATGTCACAGTTATAATAGCCAAAATAATTCAAATTAACAATATCACGATAATTTAAAAAAAAAAAAGATAGCTGACTGTTTTAAAAATGTGAGTTGTTGAGTTCTGGACTAAACATACACACGAAAAGGAATTTTATAACAAAGACAGAGGCATTATTAAATCAAAATGTGAAGAAAGAATGAACCATTTCTTCTTTTTCATTAATAATACCCTTGATTTATAAATAGTATCTGTCTAGAAGCCTTCACTCGACATATTTCAAGCTTTATGCGGTCGATATTGTACGTAAAAAGATAGAAAAACAACATTACTTGCAGCCCTATGTACTTTGTTCTAAGTAAAAACAACAGCGATTTACAGGTAGTTTTTTCTGTACAATCTGGTTGTATAATGGTGATATCTATTGGCAAGTATTACAATTACTGTATTTCCCGGACTATGAGTTGCACTTTTTTCATAGTTTGTCTGGGGGTGCGACTTATATTCAGACGTGACTTCTATGTGGAACTATTCAAATATATAATTTCACATCTTCGTTATTGTCGAGTGCGCTCTAGGCTTGTACCAGTATCTACTACATGACGCTACATGGTAAAACGTTATAAATTTCTCCAAAAAATTCGACTTATACATGTTTTTTTTCTTCGTTATTATGTATTTTTTGGCTGGTGCGACTTGTACAAAACACACCAAGTCTCATCTTTTTGTCTGACGTCGTCCATACCCATCTATATTTTCCCTTAACCCTCCATCAGCTGGTCGTCTGTGCACCAGCAGCTTTACCCACAGGCGCCTGGTCTGTACCCAGCTCTGTGCCACTGCTGCCGGGAGGAAGTGGCATTAATAATAGAGAGAGGAGCAGAGAGAGGAGTGACTCACTGCAGCTGTTGTGATTGTCCCACTTCTTTCAAATGGACACTTTGAAATGTCTCTCTGGAGAGTGTGCATACAGTATGAAGCATGTGCTGTATATCATAACACTGAGCCGCAATTTAGTTATATACACAGTTTCTATTCAGCACTAAGCTTTGAAGTAGCGCTGTGTAAAATAATGTTTACCAGCTAAAAGAGCGTGCAGATTCGCTAGAGACTATTTCCTCTCATTACGTGCTGTACCTGTATATTTGAAGTACTATGTAAATTACAGTCTGTTTCTGATATTTTAGTTTATATTTTTTTAAAAAGGCAGATTGTCACTTGTTCAAAGTCATAAGCCGTGTTGAGTTTTACTGTTTTAGTGACATCCCAAGTGCTTAAGTTTCCTGCGTTAACTTAAAACAGGCACAATAGACCAATCTTTCTGCAAAAGTAGTGTTTAACTCAAGCTCTGGAGGTGGGTCGTTGCATGCTCTACCACTTCTGATACTGATTCCCTCGTTGCATTTGGGGTAGAAGAACAAATCCGACGCAAGAACGATAAAATCTGCCCTGCTGTATGTCGAAAATGTGTATAATTTGTTGCGAAATTGGTGCGTAGTGCAAAAATTGAATGAATAAAGACGTACAGACAAGACCATTAATCACTGCAAACAAAACCCACAAAAACAAGTAAATCTGACTTTTACAATGGAATTATTCAATGCCGATCGAGTTTACGAGCATCTATTTACAATGTTAACATATTCAAACGATATAATTGTACGCTGCTTCGTAACAGGTCTCAATTTCAAACGCATTACCTCCCATCGAAGCCGCTCCGTCCGAAACGAGCGTCTAACCTTTGAGCAGCAGTGCGACCGCTTAAATATGCTTTATTGTGTTGTGAGATAACGCTGACCCATTTTCACTGTTGCTGTGTTTCTCCAGGGGCCAGTTGAGGACTTAAATTCGTGGCGTGACAGTCCTCTCTTGCTTTGACCACCTTCGGCTGCGGGCATCTTTCCAAACGGCGCTAATTAAGGCTCGCGCGGTGTAAAAGCAGTGACAGCATCCAACACAGACGCAGCGGACCGCTCGGGGAGGCCTGGGTGCTTCTGGTGAGTCTCCTTGTCATTTTGTTTTTTAGAAGCAACACATTTTCACGGGACCGACTTGGGTGCTGTTTCCTCATTCCTGCCGCAGCGTTGCAAGATTTTCCACGATAGAAAATAAGAAATTGAGTTCATAACCAGAAAGTGTCAAGGTATTGATTTCTCTGTTAGGAGCAGTGTATTTTGCCCTGGAGATGTTCGTATATGAGATTTTTTTTCTTTTGTAATCTGTGTGTAAGCAGTGTTGTACACAGCTCACCTCGCCGACCTTGACAAATTTTCTTTGTTCTCTTTGGTGCAGTAGCGATGATTTAAGAACATATTACGCTTTCTAAATCAGTGTTAGAAATGTTCGAGTGCGTGGAAATAATAATAGAATTCATCGTTTTTGCAGCTGTTACAACTTCACGAGAAGCTGTGGTGTTAAAACGTGCGCTTTTTCGTCAGAGTCACGCTTTGTAGACTCGTTATTAACCTTTACTTAATGATATTCCCGCTGAGATTAAGATCATCTTTTTCAGGGAAGTCACATGCACATGTTTTTAGTGCTAGGATAAGCAGAACACCTAGAGGAAATCTATACAGACAGAGAAAGAAAACGCACAATGCTACATAAAAAAAAAAGCATGTTTCCTGAGACTCAAACCTAGAACCTTCTTGCTGAGAGGCTGAGGTGTTACCACTGCACCACGGCGGTTTTTAATACTCAGAAAAGTATTACGAACTTGTCTCAACGTCATGGGGTCAAACGCTGATGAACTGGAATATGAAATTAACAGATTAGTGGCAGTAACAACAGTGTAAAAGATAATAAAGTCTGCAGTATTAAAGTGTTTACCAGTATTGTAGTATGTCTCAGTACTACGAGTAATACATCTTTTGCCCTGGAGATGTTTTATGTATACGGTATTTCTTCTCTTTGTAAGCAGCGTGCACCCGTCCCTCACCTGTGCTGACCTTGGCCAATTTCTCTCTGTTCTTATTTTTTTGCTGTCACTTCAATCACAGACGAACAAACCCACATCGTACATATTTATTTATTTCTTGACAAGACGGCTAAATATAAACCCCAGCTCCCATCACAGGACAGGGTTAAAGCGTAGCCTGATGTAAGTGACAGAAACTCCACCCACCCTTTTTTCTTCTTTCGCTGTCTTCTCCGATCATCATCTCCATCCTGTTTTGCGACGTATAGAGTGCTGCACATTCTCCAGGAAATTTGGCAACAGAATTAGGTGTTGGACTGGGGCAAAATGATCTGACATCTTCACTTACCTGGCCTGTCTTTGCTTCTGCAAGCCCTCTCATATAGTTAGAGTGTGATAGCGCTGCAGAGGCTCCAGGGAAAAAGCTATAGGAGCTGAGAAGAAAACGAAAAAATGATGCCGAGGTGCAGAGGCAGGAGCGTAGTGGTGTATTATTCTGCAGCTGGTCCAGGCTACAGATGTTATCAGTCGATTAATAGGAACAAAGGTGTTGTAATGGCATTTTTCTACGTGTAAAAGCAAATAAGGGATTATCAAGAAAGCTTAAGACTGCTTTTAGGTTAGATTTGAGAAGAAAATTAAACTGAATTATCATATTTTTCTTAATTATGATCATTCAAAACAATATCGTGTAGCAAATTTTCTGGTGGAAGTCTTTTGCGCCACTCTTAAAAATACATTTATTGGAAATTAAATGGGTTTAGTTGCCCTGATCTTTCTGTTTTCCATTCAACTAATCAAGATTTATTTGCGTAGAGACTTTACAACATCCAGAAGGTGCACAAAGCGCTTCACAGCCGGGCAATAAAACCACAGTATGGAATTTTCAGCTATTCCTAATTAGTCAAGTGAGAGAGGAAGAGTTTATGTTTTTGCTTTCTCCAGCAGACATTTAAATTATTTTTTTTTCAGCGTTACTGTCTGTATTACACAATCTCTGCTCATGAATTTGTGATTCTCCAATAGCAATATGTATAAGCTCTACACAGATGTAAATGTGCTGTACAAAAGGTGATAACTGTCTTATTTACAGTCAGATCATGGAGCGCTGGAACTGTATTATATTATGAAATCACGTCGATAACACTCCCCTTTTTAATTGGCCGGAGCAGAATTAGCTCAGACTAATCAGCATGCTCATCTATGTTCGTATATATTCATGCAAAACAGTCTCTCTATCGGCCTGGAGGGAAGAGCTCTGTCCAACGTTTGTAGATGTGGCTGTGGTTGTGGTAGTACGAGTAGAAATAGTAGCAGTAGGAGTAGTAGTGGTAGTAGTAGTAGTAGTAGTAGTACTCGTAATAGCAGTAGAAAGATTACTCATGTCAGTGTTTGTTGTTATAATAGCTATAGCTGCATATAGTAGTAATTTTGTCTGTTTTAAAAGCGGCAGTGGCCATAGCCAGGAGTAATTGTTGACTATATTTATTCAGTGTTGGCTGTAGTACTCAAAGCAGAGCGGTGCAGTTAAGGAAATTAAGATTAGGGCTTTTTAATCAACAAGTATATCATCAATTCTATAGTAAAAGAACATGGTTAACCTCCTAAGACCTGAGCTCTTTCATGGCTTTATTAAATTCTCTTTGTTATTTGTGCTGATTGGACCTGATGAATGTAAAAATACAGAATTATCTTTTTAAATTATGAGGAAAATGATGTCCACAGATGACGATATTCGTTCTACTTTTTAATGTTTTTGATAGAACAAAATAAAATCGCATTTGAATAATGATTTGCAAAAACTATTAAGTGCCTCAACATGGGAACATTTTGAGTAAAAGCAAAATGAGAAACAACAATTGTGTCTCATGTGAAGAGCAGCTGACACATGAGCCTTTAACAAAGTCCATCTTGAACCTAAACTATAATGTGTTAAACTCTTCTGTCGCCTTTAAGTAACAGTTTAATGTCCTCATATGTGGACACCAGGACTTTGTAGAGAAAATAAAATTGTATTGTGGCCTAGACAACCCAGGTCCTAGGAGGTTAAGAACATATTTCAGACTTTTTTGTGTAAAGTGGCTCTGAATGAATAGTTTTTGTTCATGAAACGAAGATCAAAAGCAATATTAATATCATCAATATAAGAAAAACACATTAATATTAGGTGGAGGAGCTGTAGTTCTTTTACAGACTGTTGTTCTGTCCTTTTATCCTTCTGTCCTTACCTAGTATTATGTGTATTCTGTGGTGTATGAGTGAGTGATGGGTGGTGCATGGTGCAGATTTGCAGCTTTACTTCTATTTGAGCGTCTGTAAAATCCCTCTATAAGACTAATGCATCAATATAATTAATTTTATTAGTCGCTGTAATGGCAGAACGTACAGTACCTAATTATCACATGCAGAGCCCATCGCCAAGGCGTTATAGACGTACGTGATCCTGTCAGATGAACTCCTCCGATCATGAGGTGAAATCTGGGCCCGCACACACTTGTCAAACACACATGTTCAGTATGTTAATGAGACTTGTGGTTTTCCCTCTGTCCTGGTAGAGCTGTCACACAAGCTGCCTGTCAGAGCATCAGGAGACCAGGGGCTGAGTTGAATTAAACCGAGGCAATGTCCTTTTTCTGGGATCTACAGCGAGGCGGGGAGGCACAGCAGCGCTCCCCGGAGAGACCCAGTCAAAAAGACAGACACGCTGAGCACAGTGAATACAGAAGAGTGAGGGGGGCCCGCGACGGAGGGGACGAGGAGGAGCGAGTTAATAAAAAACGGAGAGGAGAGGGAGGAGAGATGAGATGAGGAGGAGAGGAGGACACTGGAATATGAAGGAGCCAGATGAAATTGTGTGTGGGTGTGCGGCGCTGGTGACAGAGCTAAGACAAAGAACCAACAGCCCAAGTATGCAATATTATTACTCCCCGGCTTGAACCTAGCCACTAGCGCTGGAGTAAGAAACAGAAACAGGAAAAGAATGCACATGGTGAGCTTATTTACTCAACTTTAACCTTGAACTTTGATGATTGGAGTAGGCTGCGTTGTAGTAAAGTCACTGTCAAATCGTACGTATAGTTAATTCACAGCTTTCTAGTCGCAAATAACGGACCAAAAATATGTCTAAATATCTGTGTATGAGTGCGTGTTTGTGGTTAGTGGTGGTCGGAGAGGCCGTTGACACAGATCGGTGGTAATATTGTGGAAATAATACTCCGTTTGCAGGCTCTGATGAATGTTGAAGCAAAGACGAGGAAGAAATAGGGCCGACAGCATCTCTGCCTAATGTCGGACCCTGAATAATGGAAATCACCAGGTTTATATAGTTTGAGATGAGCAGAGGACACACATCTCAAACTAAAGACGTGGTCAGACGAGCTCCTGGAGGCGTTCAGGAGCTGGATCACCTCAGGATGGAACGTGTGGAGTTAAAACAATACAAGGCGTGATATATTTCAAAGGAGAGAGATCTGAAAGCAACTGTTTGGTCTGATTTCATCTATCAGCACAGACATTACAAATAATAACATATGTGCTGAGACCTTGACAAGATTAGCAACCAAAAGCGAACAAAAGGGTTTGCACGAAAGGTTTTCTAACACTGACTTTGACGACCAAACCAAATGAGTTTTAGTTACAAGACCAAGTGTTTCCTAAAAGGTAAAATAATCACACAGTATTTAAATTTCCTTTACAAGTACAGAATATTTTTTTATTTTCAGATAGTGGTGTATAGTTACAGGGTTCATTATCAGACCAAATACAGTACGATAGTCATCCACTTTCTGTGTTTTTATTTTCTTTTTTATAGAAGTTACAGAGAAAACAGAACTTTATACAAGGGAGAGAAAGGAACTAGTGAGGCAGGGCACCTTAGCTACACATGTAATAATAATTAAGAAAAGAAAATTAAGTACAAAAGCCGAAACAAAAACAAAGGGACAGCTGCTTTACAGTTGAGCCGGATCTGGAATAATGCAATATTAAGAGACATGAATATCGTTATAGGCACTTCATCAATCGTACAATACATGGTTTATATTTGCTCCTCATTTAATAGCCTTTTTTTAGCTGATGTAGTGATGTTTTTCACTTCACATAGATTTTTGCATGTGGATATTACGTTTCCCTACTGTTCTGTGAGCTTAATTCTAATGAAAAACAGTTTCTAATGGCATAAACGTGACTTAATTTACTGTAGCAATAGGAGGCTTTGTATCACGTCCTCATTATGTCTTTGCTTATTGCACAGAAAGCTCCTACACAGTTGATTAATGTTGATGCAGACACATCGACACTAATTTAATTTATATTTTTCCTGCAAAGTATCCTCACGTTTGACTATTTTAAGAAGAATGTTCCTCCTCGATAAATCTCATCCCTTTCCATTTGTATGTATTTGTTAGTGCTGCATGTTTTGTATCTGTTTGTTGATAGATTTACTGTATACTATGCATTAATCTTCCTAAATCTTGCACCTTTTGCAGGATTCAGTCTAATCTACTTTACAACTGCGCCTGGGACATGAGCCGAACATTGTGCTGTATGTTCGGAGCAGATTAGAGCAATGTATCTCCTCTAACCTAAGGCTCTGCAGCAGATTTAGAAAAAAACATGCACTTTTCTCTCTCCCGCAGTCATAGTTATTAACATTGAGAGAGCAACGCAGTCTATTCACACATACTATTCCCTCTTTCTCGGGATGATAAACACTGCCCGCTTCAGCTTTGTGTAGAACAAAAAAAAAACGAAGACATAAATTATGAAGTAAGAGCGAGCTGGTGCCAAAAAGTAGCATTCCTTGTATTGTTCCCTTATGGCAGCCGTCCCGTACAGCGCTGAGAGGTGAAGCGAGGTGAGCTCATTACTCTTTATACGGGGAGACACAGCACATCATTGTCACTGCAGCTACGAGCCACACTCAGCCAGGCCCCTTATGAGTTGATGCCATTCCAGAAACGTATTTCCAGGTGTTGTTCCCAGGTCCGTTGCACGTTTTTCTGATGTCACTGTGTGGGTATGTGACTTCTTACTTACGCAGTGGGTCATATTTGATTAAGAATTGTGTTTAAATGGTAAAATACGGTGGCATCAATGTTGGATTTGATTGTTTTAATTGGACAATAGGCATTTAAGCATCGACTCTTGGATTAGAAGGTCAAAGGTTCAAATCTCAAGCGCTTTTTTGTGTCCTTGTTAAGCAACTTTATGGCTGATTGCAACGACCTGCGAGAGTGTTCACCTGATTCTGGAAGCTGCACCGTCATCGAGGGTTGTATTATTTTGCACGGGGCTGCAGATCTCAACAGCAAATAAGTTCTCTACGGACAACAGAGACATTTAAAGGATCGTTGACTCGTTGTTGCACATGAACAGTGAACATTTTGCGCAAATCAGCCTACGTTATACTGTATTATGTGTTGGTGACGAGACTTTTTTCAGATTCTTCATTGAAATAAATGTGATGCCAACACAAAGGAAGCAAAATGAATGGAATAAGGTGGATTTTAATCGTGTTTTTAATGTTGTACAGCACTTTGGTCAGCTTTGGTTGTTGGAAGGTGCTGTAGAAATAAAGTTTGATTGATTGATTGAATTGCAACTGTGTATTTTTTCACTTTAAATATATATGGGTCCCCCTCTCTGTCCCGTGGTTGAGTGGCTCTGGTCCTAGAGACTTAAACTCTATCTGCTGCTGGATGAGCATTAGTCCTGGACGTATTTGCAGCTGTCCGTCCATGGGGGTGGATCTCTCCTTCACTGTGGTTCTCCTCGAGGTTTCACTTTTTTCCACTGGGTTTTTTGAGTTTTTCCTCGCCAAGAAGGAGGGTCTAAGGACGGGGGATGTTGAGAGACAGTTCTCCATTTGCTTGTTTTCTGTTGATTAGTTTGCTCATCTGTTTCTGATTCTTCATTGTGGATTTTCTAACTCTCTGTTGGTTAAATTGATTCTCATGTTCAGCCCTAAAAGGAAACTGCTGTTGTGATTTTGGGATTTACAAAAAAAAACAAAAACAAAAAACAATAAATAATAGAACTGAATTAAATTAGCATACAATCAAAATGAATACATCCTAAACTTAACTTCACCTACACAAAATAAAAATGTAATCAAGACAAAATGGTTAATTAGGAGAAGCCCGCTGATATTAAAGTTGCACGTGTCAAATGTCGAAACAGCTTTATGTACAAATGACTCCAGGGACACCACTTTAACCCTGTGATGCATCTCTTCTGTCCACTCTTTGCTCGTAATAATCCACCAGAGTTTTTCATTTATCTCTCAGGATTTCTCTTTTCACTCAAGGGCGTTCACTCCTGAATCATTCTCACTCTAATGATGAAATTCCAGGCATGAAGTGCAGCCATTGGACAGTGGAAATAGGCAAAATGAGCAGTTCAAAGCTAGAAACATGTACCATTTTTTTCCTTTTTTTCCACCTACAATTCAATTACAAGAGTGCCTTTAGCAGCTTCACAATGTTAATTTTACGGCGATGCAACAGTGCTGTAAATGGCTGACCTAACATTTAGTGTAATGCCTCATTTACCGAGCATCCTTCATGTGCACTATGGATTTTGTGACTTATATTCTGCTCTGATTTATGTAAAAACAATAAACCTGAGTTAAACTATTGTTCAAAAGACAATGGAACCATAAATTAAAATTGCATAGCCCATGTACGAGGACATAAAGGTCACAGATAATGAAAAAAAATGTCATATTATAAAGATAGAAAAGGGGAAGCCATGATGCAATTTTTAGCAATTGCATTGTTATCACATGAAATGCTGCCTAACACTTTCCCACTGAACGGTGAATTATTTATTTCACACAAACCTGCTTTTGCAAAATAAACATTTGCAGGGGATTCAGGGACAGTCAGTGCTAAACACAAGAGCACATAATAGAGCCACGGAAACAACAAGGAATTATTTAAGGATTAAACTTCAGAACTAGACTATTTTGATTTTTTTAGAACAATGTAGATGTTGTGTTTCCTTCTACATGTGGTTAGAAGGAGTAGAGAAATATTCAAATGACATTCAAATCAGCTCTATTCATTCAGTTTAATTTCAGCTTCCTGTTATATCCAAAATTAGAAAGTCTCTCCGCGCTCTGCCTATCGTGCAAAAAGTGCGCTCTATTTACAGTGGAGCTGCAGCGTTTCGGCAACTTAGACCTTCATCAGGAAAAACAAAGGTAAAGGTAAATAACTTGCTCACTTTTTTGCAAGAGCGTGAGTGTCTTTCTGTTTTTGATTTTGATGAGTATTACACACATCCTCTCCTGTGCGCGTGGCTTCAGAAATACAGTGATTTTATGGGAACTTCGTATTTTTACAACATTTTGAAGACTTTTATAGAGATTTTTCATCATTTGGAAACTTTTGGATGTACAATATGATTAACATTTGATTCTTTAACATTTGCCGTATTGTTGACACTGTTTATGTTGATCTCAATGCACAAAGAGAAGAATAAGTAGTGGTGTTTTTAAATCGCTAAATGTCATTCATGGCTACAATTAGGTTCTTTACTGAGGGAAAACGTAGTGGATAGTGTTAGCATTGCAAAGGCCAGCTCCTCAACGTGAGATTTGGTCTTGGCTCTAATACGTCCCACAGCGCGTTCACTCTTCCACTCACTCCCTGTTAAATCCACGAGGCTGATTCTGGGCATGGTACCTGCACACAGTGAGCCCTGATCAGATAACCATGACGACTCTAAGACCGAGCGATGTCCAGGGGAGGCAGCTCAAACCCACACGAGCGCAAGATAGGGACCAAAATAAACAGGGCTGCAGATATATGCTGGAGCTTAGAGAAAAAACAACGCACTCGAGTCATGGCTCTACGGCAACGCATGCAATCAAACCTAATAGCATTTGTTTAGGTTTCTTTCTTTGTTCTTTATTTGTCAGAGACCGTGTACAAATTCATTAATTGTACAAAAGAAAAGATGATTTGTTCCAGATTTAGCTGCTGCTGTTTACATCTACAGTCCCTGGAGAAGCAAACACACAATAAAATACACTTTTCATTACAATTATAAGAACAGTTCATCTTTAACATTAGCAATAAAATATAATAAACGTACCAATGTTTAGTACAGTATGTTTTCTACAGTCCAAACCAATATAAAAAAAATCATTATGTGCAATGACACAGAACATAACAAATTAACCAGACACATTTGATGATCTAAAATGTTCAAATTTCTAGTAAAATTATTCAAATCTACAGATGATTTCAGAGTCTGGAGCTGATTCCACTGATGATGGACAGAAAAGAAAAGACGACTGAGCAAAGGTGAAGGATCTTTTTGGAACGATGCAAATTCAGTTCAGAGATCCAGCAGATCGAGGAGTTTGTTCAGAAGAAAGTTTCATAAATTAGTCTTTAAAGACATAACGATTATTATCTAAAGAAGAGACATGAATTGTGAAAGTGTAATATAAGAATCTTATCCAAAAATTGTTCACAAAAGCTAAAGAAAACCCAAACAAACAAAGATGTTATGAATAGACAGAGATAAAAAAAAAAAACAATCTCAACATGATTTTCTCCATAAACACAAATCAAAGATCTCGAAATATTGAAGCTGTTACTGTTATATATTGATGACATGCCCTTTCAAAATCACACCACATTTTTATGCTGTTTAATTCTTTGTTTATTCATTCGATTGGTCTTTACAGAAAATACATAATTATATCCTGAAGTGTCTCATATCACTGATACGGTAACATTTAGTTTAGTTTATTAGTTTATTTGAAGGGACAGTGTGCAAAAAAACATTAATAGATGCTTTTCACCAGATTATAGCCGAAGCTAGTTTTCATCTGTAGTCCCTGAGTATAAGATCTCATGATTGTATAAGGTTAAGGACTGAACTGACACGAAAAAAAGATCTTTGGACTGTTTTGCTTTCAAGGACATGTAAAATTGGATACTTTAATGCCACAAATGCAGCTTCATGATGTGGCGACACATTTATACTCACCCCTGCCCCTGTTTTTAATGTTTTAAATAGGCTTATGTACTCATTTATTTAGTTTGTGTTTTTTGTTTTTCTGTATTTGGAGTCTGATTGGTCTCATTGGGCTCTCTCTGTATAAATAAAGATAAATTAAAATATCACTGCGCACATTCTGAACCGTGTGTCATTTCTGTGGCACCAGTTAAAAGGGGCTCGCTCCCTCCTCCCTGATCACATGCATCCCCTCCGCTGGGAGCACGAGCGGGATATGGCAGCGCTGTTTAGCCCTGCAGCCATACAGCCACCGCAAAAACCTCAGAGGAGCGCCACTGCACGGTTTTCGACTTCAATCCATGTGCACTGTATTAGCACAATATGGAGGAACTAAATAATACATAACATAATAGAAAATACTGCAGCGGATAGAAAATGAATTACTGCTCATTGCACAGAATTGTCATGTTTGCAGTTGACATTTTAGGATTTAGCCATCTTTTTATGACTTATTATTCTTGAGTTCAAAGCCTTTACTTCAAACCTGAAAGTACAAACTGTTGTCAAAGACGTCTCTTGATTTGCCAATACACTGGTCCCTCATTTATCGTTCTAAAAATAACCCGCAACAGGCAAAATCCGCGAAGTATCACCTTTATTTTTTATCATTCTATATGTTTTTGGCTGTAAAACCCCTCACCACACACTTTATACACTTTTCTCACACAGGCGTTAACGTTTTCTCACATTTCTCTCTCGTTTAAACTCTCTCAAAGTTCAAACCTTCGTAGGCGTCTTTGTCGGTGCAGAACGTTTCATCGACATTGTGGGTTTTGTCGGGGAGAAAACAAATCGCAAACGTACAGCACTTCAGAGTCACACTACGATCCAACGTTTATGTAAATTTGTCTGAACACATTCTGTACTGGACAGGAGACACGGCACGGAGGAGACTGATGGACAATGGTCTACAGTCCAACAGCCAATCAGGATGCAGAACACAATGCACGTTCATATGCTGTTAAAAAAAAAAAAAAGCACGAAAAATCGCACTAAAAATATCCGTAAAACACCAATATAAGTGAGGGACAACTGTATTCATTCAGAAAATC